>NW_023396556.1:182500-337180 GCF_011125445.2 Fundulus heteroclitus | reverse complement strand
CCCCACCTCCTGCCCTGGAGAAGAGGATGTGGATGGGCCCTTAATGTGTGTGAAAAAAAAAGGAGACAGGAACAATAATCAGGCAAGACAAAGTAAGCACACACATTAACAGAATCACGACCACAGATTATAGATACAAGTGCAATATACACATTTGTTGTGCAAATATGATCTCTGAATCAAGCTGGACATTAAAAGCGGAAGAGCTTGATCACTATCTAAGAGGAAAAAATAAGGGTTTACCAGGTGAAATGGTTTGAGCTTCATCTCACAGAGTGAGCGGACCTTTGTTCCAGTGTATTTATAAATTCCTGCAGAGAGGGGAACTAATTCTTTCTGATGTCAGGCAATGTCAGCTAGAGAAACTGTGTCATCCTCCAGTGATCTTGTGTCTTGCAAGGGCCGGCCCTTTACCCCCAAAGACGCCCCACGGGCAAGGTTAAGACCAACTTAAAGAACATTTGACCTTCTGCACATTCTCATATACACGTTCAAAACCACACCTGGATATAAAGTGAGGGATTGCATAACTTTAGGAAGCTTTAAATATTTGAAACGCGATCAAAGCCAATTTGGATCAATATATTTAGGCTGATTTTCAAAAGACTGGAGTGCATGAACACACAACTAGATTTAATCTTCTCCCAAATAGTTTGAAACATTACTTCAACGTGAGAGTTGTTTTGATGTTTATTCAGTAGTAGGTTGATTCTCGTTTCTGAATACACGCCCACATATGTTTTTGTGAAATGAAAAGTTTTGGGTCATGCTAGTGAAGTTTACATTAAAATCTAAAGAAATTGCTAAATTATACACCAAAAGGAAAATAATAGAGACTGAATATTCTTGAGTACCATTCAGTCCCAAATCCAATCTGTGCTTTTCAACAAGCTTTCTTGTCGCTTATTGTCTAATTGTATGACCTATACGATTTTGACTGAATTTGATAAAAATATCAAAGTCTTCCATTATGATCTTTTTCTTCAAATATATTTTATTTAACAACAGATTTGTTCTGCATATTACATGTAGACAGAAACAGTTGTCATTTCAGAGTCAAGCTATCCTAACCTAAAGTATTTACACCTACAATGCATTGTGCATGTATTTATATCCCTTAAACCTAGTCTTATACTACTGTACAGCTCCAAACCACAATGCATCTTTGGGGATTTTCAAAGTAAGAGGGCGCCGTTTTTTTTTTTCTCACTAATTGTTACATTTGACAAACTATATTCTTGCTATTGCAGCTTCTTTTAAAAAGTAATCATTTTAGAAGAAAAATGTTTTTATGCGGTGTTTAACATGATAAACACAGGTTAAAAACAGAGTGATCCCCTCCCTCCCAGATCCGTAGCTAAATGATTTCTAAAGTTTAAAGTTATGTGAAACCATTATTAGTTATGGGTTATTTCAAAAGCTTTCCTGACTCTTAAACTGAAAGAAAAAAACATTTTTCACATAAGAAATACTTTGACATGGGTGCCAGGCTCTCAAACAGATTCTGATCATACCAACATGGTCATTAAATGGTAAAATGGTAAATGGCTTGTGCTTGTATAACACCTTATCAAGTCCAGAGGACCCCAAAGTCAATCATTTGGTCAGTCATTCAGCCATTCACACATATTCACACCCTGATGTTGATGAGCTCCATGCTAGCCACAGCTGCCCTGGGCAGACTGACAGAAACAAGGCCATCATACATCGGCGACACCGGGCCCTCTGCCAGCAGGCAAGGCAGGTGAAAGGTCTTGCTCAAGGGCACACTGACTGAGACGGTCGGAGTGGGGGATCAAACCGACCTCCCGTCGGTTACGTGCCAAATTTTGACGTTGTCTTTTGTATAACAGATCAAGTTAGCACAATCGTAAGTCATTCTAAAAGACTTGCTAAAAATACATGTCAGAGGTTTGAAATGTGGGTGGGTGTGTGTGTGTGTGGGTGTGTGTGGGGGGGGGGGGGTCAGATGCTACGATTAAAATATATATTACACGCTGAGAATTTAGTTATCCAGTTTTTGAGAATTCTATTATTTTTTGGATAGTTTTGTACCATTATATAAAATTTGCTTTGTCTTATAGCAGATGTAAGTAGTTTCAAGACTTTAAATTGATCTTTTTAACTTTTCAATGCTGTTTGTGTTAAAACATATGTATAATAGTTGATCTAATACACCTGACTTGTTTTAAGCGCTCTGGCAGGAGAAAGTGTAGGCACTTGAGGTTTTAAACAAGGAGTCACAGAAGGAGTTTTTCTATTCAACTGTGTGGTGTGTGTGTGTGTGTGTGTGTGTGTGTGTGTGTGTGCTCTCTTCCTCCTCTCTCTCTCTCTCTCTCTCTCTCTGTATTCAGCCGTCATGTGTCACTGCATCAGGTTTTGTTCCTGTAAATCCATTTATGCCATCTTTCTATAAACGCATTGTGGGTCAATCTTGTCACCAGTTCTCAATTGCTTGCTTTTCAGTGCCCAGAACGGCTTTCCACAGCTCCCTTTGTGGATACGCCTCCCTCCCATATCCGTATAGCTAAATGAACCGGACCAATGAAGGAAAGGGACTATGCACGATGATAAGACATGTATGTTTAATTGGGAAGCATGAGGAACAGAGTGCGACGTATGTTTGAGTATGATTTCAATACGCTTCAAGAGCATCCAGGACAGGTGAGGATGAAGTTTGGTTGCCCCAATGGTGTCTGTGCTCTCTGTTCTGTGACTAGTGCAGGAGGGCGGCTGTAAGCGATAACCTTGTCTGTTCCTACTTGCTTCCCACTCGGAGGCCGCTCCACCAGGCCCCAGACCGACCGGAGAGATGGGGGTCCCCTGGAGGAACTGGACAGACCCGGCGGAGGGAGGGGGGGTGCAACACGAAGGCCAGGCTTTCAGCCCCTCTGAAAAGACGCGGAATCAATACAAGCAAAACTCCCTCAAATACTGTATCCTTCACCTGAGTAGGGCAACTAGCTGAAAGGAGAGCTGTGAGGGCAACTGTACAATGGGCCCAGGAAGGACAAGAGAGGGGATCAGAGAGGAAAGGAGAGATTGCAGTTAACCCATGACCACCTCTTCAGGTTAACTGCATATTTATAATGGTCACTGCAGCAATCAGTGGCTGGCGTTTTATTTTCCGTTTCAGAAGTTGAATCTTTAAACAATTTCTGTGACCTGTAGGTTAGTTTTTCTAGCTTGGGTGTTGTAGATGGACTCTCTTTAAATCAAACTCAGGCCATCTTGAGCGGTTGCCAATTCTCTGTGTAAACTAATGTGCAGGCAAAATACTGCTGTGCAAAAGTTTAAGTAAAGTGTTTGCACCATAGATAGGTTTGTAAGTTGTTGTTAGATGACAAAACCTGCTCATTAGGTGGTCCATTTCTGAACACTAGTTAACTTGATGGATCTCTGAGGATTCTTCCCAGCTTTTCAAAGCATAGGGTTGTCTAATCCAGGTAAGAGACTATCGACTTACAGTATAAGTACCTTTGAGAAAAACCTAAATATTCCTTTTTGTTGTATCCATTTGTTGTATACAGTGACTCAATAGTGCACAAACCAATGGAAAAAAATCCAGGATTTTAAATAACACTGGTAAATGAGTTCCCACCTTTTCAACTGAAAAAGGTTAAAAACATAAAAATAAAATGCGAAGGTGCTTCAAACTAACTGCATCAGTGTTCACGTCCTTAGATATATTTATTGAAAATCCTTTTTTATTTATTTTCAGTTCTTAGTTCCCTTTTGTATTTTTGTTTTTCATTTTGTATATTTGTATTCTCTATCTATTTGGTCAGTCTAACTGCAACATATTCTTATATATTTTCAAACATATTTCAGATTATGAGGGTGTCTCTTGTTCCCAGCAATCTTTAGGAAACCCCACAGCTTATCCGTCACATTTCATTCTGGACAATCATTCATACCTCTGATAGATTTAGGTATGAAATAATTTTAATCATACCAACATGTTTCTTTTACTGTAAGTAATATTAATGTTTGGAGAGAGCCAGTCAGAGTCCCAACCTGAATCTAAAGGGGATCTGTGAAGGGATCTAAATAGTTTGGTGATAGCAAGGAGACCTTCTTACTTCAAAGTCTTGGAGCTAATCTCCAGAGATTAATCATCCAAACACCAGTAGAAATATACAGAAAAAGGGAAAAAAAACAAGTTTACAAGTATTTTTTGTTTAATGGCAATAACTCAATATCTGTTGGTAATTGAGAAGACCAAAAATATTTTTTCAACCTGAATTTTTTTTTAAATAAAATGTAATTGAATTTTTTTTTATTTTAAAACCAGATCAATATTGTTTTATTATGTTTGGAGAGATGCCCGTCTCACTTCCAATCAGAAATAAAGATTTTGGTTACCCGAAAATAAGTTTAAACATTAAGCTGTTGTGGGTATGAATAGTTTTGGCCTTAAATGTATGACTCATCATGCTGTTTTTCATGAGCATTTTCAGCTCTTTAGGTAAACGTTCCATTATTGTTTTACTATTGTGCACATTTACAACATTGGGATTTTGAAAGTTAACCTCTTTATTCATTATTGTTCTTTTAACATCTTTGCCTTTACATTTCATTTGTTGTACTTCATTCAGACCATGACAGGCAGTTAATGTATGATTCCACACAATTAATTATACAGTGTCTCCAGCTTACTCCAACAACAATCCAACACTGAAGTCTCCATAGACAAAAGGGTCACAATCTAGAACAATCCATCCTGAGGGTCATGTATATACTTCTCAGTGATCAATTTATAGCTGACCAAAATAGTTTAATTTTTTTTTTATTTTTATTAAATGTTAATCCAACAACAGCAACTTAGCTATTTTACCAAAACAAGTTTGGTCACAGGTTGAGTTAGGTAACGTGACACTGGTTACTCAAAAGTTAGTGATGCATGGCTTCGGATTCTTCCACATCCACTTGTTGTCACTGTACACGTGATTCTAGAAACAGTCAGTGTGGGTTACAAGTGTAGACAATGACCTGTATCAAGTGAACAGGTTGATTTTTGAGTAGTGGAGAGACACAAACAAACACCCATGTGACTAACAACATGCATGCTCACAAATGCATATAAAAATAGCTTACAGCTTCCCCCTCTCACCTGCTCGAACACCTCTTGAATTCCAATGTATAAAGAAAAGAAAAAAAAAGAAAATTGCCTCGAGCCAAATCACTTCCGATGCTTCTGGAGGTTTCTTTTTATGTGTGCACAGCTCGTCTGGGCGAAGGTCTTTGCTCTGAATGACTCTGACAAGTCCACAAGTTGTCTGCAACCTGAACCCAAGGGAAGTCATAACGTGTCAAAGGGTGTAAAAAGGCTTGCTGATGAATTGTTTCCTGCCCTGATTCAAGCCTCTGAAGTGTTGTCCTATACTTGGAAATTATATGAGGCTAAAAAAAACAAGGACAAACAGATGAAATAAGAAATCAAACTACAAGTTGTGCCTTTAAAAGTAAAGAGCATGAAATTACGAGTTACTTAAGACGCGCGTTGGGCTGGTAGTTTGTCAAATGTTGGAAAAAAAGGTTTAACGCATCTTTGGGAAGTGTTGGAAAACATGATATCCGTGACACGTTCTCTTAAACACACAAATGCGCTTGCATTGAATTAAGCACCTCCCCAATTAAAGCAGAGTCACACATGCGAAAAGATACCTGCACATGCAACAGACCTTTACATTGTAAAACATGCAAATCTGCCATACACACTTCTATTCACAGACACACACACACTCGAGCAGAAACTCACAAAAAGC
Source organism: Fundulus heteroclitus (assembly GCF_011125445.2). NCBI lineage: Eukaryota > Metazoa > Chordata > Actinopteri > Cyprinodontiformes > Fundulidae > Fundulus > Fundulus heteroclitus. The sequence goes on along the minus strand of NW_023396556.1, from coordinate 331,412 downwards.
CATGTAACTGATTCCACCGGAGCAATGAGCACTGTGGATAATTGGTAGCACTATTGTGCTGCCCTTCAATGGGATGGTTACCCAAGAAGCCTCATGTTCGTGTTCATGTACATTTGCTTTGAAGGTGGTGGACACAAAGAGCTGAACCCAGCCCAGAACAAAGCCCTGGGAGACCCTGCTTCACCCATAGATGTCTTTCAGGGAGAGGACTGCACAGATAAAGGATCTTCTCCCTTGTTACACTGTATATTGTTTGTGCAACCCTGTTTGTGTGTTTACTTGCGTGGTGGAAAAGCAAACGGACGGGCAGCTTGTCATTTTCACCACAGGACGTATTTTGTCAAAATAGGTAACCGCGTGTTTTACGATGCCGTAAAACCCATAGCAATGGTAGCCTGTCAAGAAGAAAACAATACGTTTTGTGATTGTGCAACCTTTGTCTCTGTATGCCAATGGATTTCTATGATAGCACAGGAGTAGTCGTGTTTTACTGTTCATTCAAAGAACAATGCCTACATTGCTGGATTGCCTTTGCGTGGTTTTAGATAGCTCTTAATTGATTTTTCAATAATATTTACCGGTAAGAGCAGGAAAATTAGGGCTCCACCTTTGTTTTAGCATTTTAGGTGACAGTCTCTCTTCATTAAACCTGTCAAACATCTGTAATAAGCTGGACCAGGCTTTGATATCCCTGATTTAAAGTGTACAAAACACAATAGGTTGTGCTTTATGTATGGGTCTTCTGATGTTCTGTCCTAATGTTAAATACTGTGGTTGTTTTGCACCGAACAACATTGTGGATTCCGCAAACACTGACATTGCCTGTCTGTCTAATGCTACGGGTCAGAGTGGAGTCTACGTTTTTTCCAGATGGAGGTGCAGACACCCCGTCTCCCCACGATTTCCACCTATGCTGTCAACAGATTTGTGCAACTGAGCGTTGGGTCTCTGCAGCTTCTCCAGAGACACCACAGATCTTGTGGCTGCTTTTCTGATTAATCCTCTCCTCTCTTGGTTTTTAAGCTTAGGCTGTGGGCCAAGCCTTGGTGGGTTTGCTGTTGTTTCTACAACCTTCCAATGATGGATAGAAGATATGGAGGTGCTCCTGCCTTAAACTTCTCCACAGCTATATCTCTAAATTGTCTGATGTGTTCCTGGGTTCTAAGATAGAGGATTATTCATCATTGGTGTCTAACAGACCTATTAGGGCTTCACAATACAGCTCTATTTTAAGGGGAAACTGACTGGCTGGGAAGAGTAGTGTGTCTGCAATCAGAAGGAAGGTTGTAGGTTCAATTCTAGCTGCCCCGTCACATGTCAATGTGATACTTTTGAAAGGCACTGCATGAGTCAATGTTTTTCTTCTATTTTAGTATCTTGTTTAGTCATAAAGAGCTGTTCTATATGTAATTTGCATGTTTTCTACACGCCTATTAATTGAACACTGCACATATATGAGCATGCATGCTCATCTCTGAGTTAGCTTTGATAAAATGACCGTGATGGGTGCTTTACTTTTCAGTCTATGTGAGTTGGGCTGTTGTCCCCAAAACTGTAGCCAAAACCGGATGAGGTATCACTGAGCTACACTTTTTGAAAAGTGCATTAAATGTTTTTTCTGGGCTGTATTAAAGCAGGTGATGTGATTTGTGTGGTTAACAGTGGTTAACCTTCTCTCTCTCCCGCTCTAGCAGAGCGGGGGAGAAAGAAGGAGCTACAATGAACGGCTAGCCCTTCATTGTAGCTCTGCTGCTCTTCACACGGCATTCACTCCTCCTGAAAGAGCGTAGAGCCACAGTGGACATCCGTCTGCATTGTCGGTGGCTTTACAGCAATCCCTCATACTGAGCATGCATGAAGTGACAGTGAAGAGGAAAACTCCATTTTAACAGATAGGAAAACTCCAGCAGAACCAGGCTCGGTGTGTGCCTCGACCGACTGGAGGTTAGAGAAGACAGAGCAGAGACACAAAAAGCGCAGAAGCACACATTGATACAGGAATCCTTTCTATGTCATACGGTAATAGCAGATGATCTGCCTCCCCCAGATGGTGTCACAGCTAACAGAACGCCATACCAGGTGTACCTACTATGAAGAGAAAAAAGATGGAGAGAACATAAAGTTAAAAGTTGAAATAACAGCAAACAATGAAAAATTGGGGAACAGTAGAAGAACTCAGTGAGACCCTGATGTTCTCCAGCAACCTAAGTCAATGGCAGCATAACTACAGAGATAGCTCAGGGTAACCTAATCCACTCTAACTATAAGCTTTGTCAAAACGGAAAGTTTTAAGCCCAGTCTTAAAAGTAGACAGGATGTCTGCCTCACAGACTAAATCTGGGAGTTGGTTCCACAAGAGAGGAGCCTGATAGCTAAAGGATCTGCCTCCCATTCTACTTTTAGAAACTCTAGGAACCACCAGTAGACCTGCAGTCTGAGAGCGAAGTGCTCTGATAGGAACATACGGTGTAATCAGAGCGCTGATATATGATGGAGCTTGATTATTAAGGGCTTTATACGTGAGAAGGAGATTTTTAAATTTGATTCTTGATTTAACAGGAAGCCAATGAAGGGAAGCTCAAGTAGGAGAAATATTATCTCTCTTGTAAATATTCATCAGAACTCTCTCTGCAGCATTTTGGTTCAGCTGAAGGCTTTGAACTGCATTTTGTGGACTTTAAGAAGTAACAAATGCATGAACTAGTTTTTCAGCATTACTCCTGGACTAATTTTAACAATCTTCCGGAAGTGAAAAAAGGAAACCCCTGAAATCTGTTCACTATGGTAATAAAATGACATGTTCTAGTCAAACATAACGCCGAGTTTTTTTTTTTTTTACTCTATTACCACAGGCCAATTTAATGCCGTCCAGATTAGGTGATTCATTAAGAAATGTACTTCTTAAGGACTCTGGTCCAAAAATGACAACTTCTGTCTTCTCAGAAATTAAAAGCAGAAAATTTAAGATCATCCAGGTTTTGATGTCATCAAGACATGCCTGTAGCCGAAGTAATTGATTGGATTCGTCAGGATATATATTTTTCATTTATTAAGTTAACGTTGGCGGTCCTGGATTATTTATGTACTGTAGTGTAAAAATATACTGTCAATTTAAAAAAAATGAATGCCATAGCATTATCACCAAATGATTTATAAATGAATTATAAAGGCCTATTAAATCATATGCTCCCCAAAAAGTTACATTTAAACAATCATCAAACTGCAGTGCACATTTCGTGCTTATTATTTACAAGTAGCTACAGGACTGATTTTCTGTCATTTAGACAACTAGCGCTTATTTATTTTGTTTTTGTAGGACTTCCACTGAATCTCATTAACAATTACTGAGAGGACTTAGTTGGAGCATGCAATGCAACAGGTGCTCGGTGCATCACAGCAACGTTGTTTGTTTGTGTGATCACTCGAGGTTACGCTAAGAAAACGTGATAACCCAGGGCTGCATCGGCTGACGAGAGCAGAGACCTGGAAACTAATTTAAGTGTAACAGTTCACAAAGGGGTGTCTAAGTTGCAGTTGGTTCACTTGAAAGGAAATTAACTGATCTGAACATTATCAATTTCTTACTAATTCAAAACAGCCTGTAACCACCCAGTATGTCTTAAGTTGCTATTGTCTCACTTCTTTTTTTCTTTTTTTTTTTTGTTTCTTTCCAACCACACACTTATTATTCTGCCTCTCTATCTGCCCATGATCCTCATTCACCACCCTCTCCCTCTCTCTGGGACAGCAGATGGAAGCTATGGCCCAGTTCTGCCTTTTGTTCAAGGTCCCTGGAGAGAGTGTTTTGGACAGCGCACAATCCCGCTCATACAAAATGCAAGTGTCTGTCTTTTTTATTAAAATGGAAGCAAAGGAATGCATGCTTTCTGAATATGATTATGGAAATGAGAGTGACCTCAGTGGCTTTGAGTGTTTTGGATGAACCTCTTAATGGCCTACACCTGAACTTTCTATTGAAAAAAAGTCACTCACGTTTATGCAAGTTGAGAGCTCCTTGTTGTTGTTCTGTAACTTTTGGTGATTATAGCTTAGACCAAATGAGAACTCTGAATGAAAATTCAGTTTCTCAGAAAATTTGACTGTCACTTACGACCAAAAAAAAAAGTACTTTCATCAATGTTGGTTGAATTCCAAATGAAAAGAGGACTTTTGTCGGACGGCTCAATGACAGTCCAGTTCTATTTCGCCTATAGCCCAGGTTCTCTCTGGTTCAGGAGCAACATATACCACAATGCAACAGTTGTGGCCCGTGTCTTTGATACCTCTGGGTGTTTGTTGAATCTCCCCAGAACTGTTGAATGTGCTCTACTTCAAAAGCTTGTCATAGCTTATTTTTTTTTTTTTTTGACGCTTTTGCAAATGTTTCTCTTACATATTTGCTTTCCACTTCATTTTCCATTATGCTTTTTTGACACAGCTCTCTGTGAACTGACTTTTTTTCTGCTCCATCTCCATCTCTGCTCCATCTCAGACATTTTTCAACATATACACTATATATTTCTTTATTTAAATTGTCTAATTGATCTTATGCAATATCATTATTTTCAAGAAAACTGAAAGTGTGAGTTTTTATTAGCTATAAGCTAATAAACATCTTTTTATAAAAAGCTCTGTTTAATGAATATAAATAAGGAGTTTTGTGTTTGATATTAAATTATCAAAATAAACTACGGGGATGCAACTCTAAAACTCTAATTTAATTGTGAAAAGTCAACGTTAAAAATGCACATTTTGCTTGGAATGCAAGAAAAGAAAAACAACCATTTTAGAATTCAGCAGGCCTGAAGCTCAACGTGACACCAAAGGTTTTTCTTTCAGTTCTCCTCTTCCAAACAGTATCACCACGCGTCAGTGCGTCTCGGGTTCTCCCCACTCCACCACGCTGTTGTTAGTATTTTTCATAACGCCTAAGTGTAAATAATTAATGTGCGTGCAGTGAAACCTTAACCTGTCCAGCATCCCACCTGTTGAAGACACACGACTTACCCTCTTCTCGTTATAGGGCCTGTATTGGGCTAAATGGGCGTGACTGCATTTTAAGGAAAGTTTAAACTAATTTCGGTGAGAAATGCTAATGACAACTACGCTAATCTTGCAAACACACATAGATACTGTATTTAGTTTGATGTTGCGCCACGGGGTTTTTGCGCCGAATCAACACTTTACATGCAAGCTCCCATTAAAGCGCAAACCACTATAGGAGCTGGCGTGTTTAATAGGTGTGCATGTCATGAATGACTATATAATAAGAATAAGTATCATCTCAACGACTGTAAAACACGCTGTCCGCTTCTTTGTGCAGAATTTGCAATTACCGCATTTGCAACAGTTTTTTGTTATTATTATTATTATTATTATTGTCGTGGATGTTTACTGAAACTTGATATGCTTTCACCGCGGAACGAACTCGCTGCGGAGGGTTGCGCAAGCATACTGAGATACAGCGCTCCTCTGCATTAATTTTGTTAATAATTTAACGCAGCGTCATTATTTTAGAAGCTCCGTCAGGGATTGGTGGAATATGGTGGGTGGGGGACAGGGCGCAGTGATAGGTAGCAAACAGGTTGTTGGCGTTCATAAATAATTTCACAGCGTTTTACTTTCCGCTCCAAGTTTATGCGAGACAGGGGATAAGAATATGAGACCAATTATGTCTGTTTGAAAGCAGCAGGACCTGTGAGCGCTTTCTCCTGGTTACACGAGGATGAATTAATAGAAGCCATGCGATGCACCTGTGTGCGTGTGTGGAGTCTTTTCTTTAGTTCGGAAAAAGTGTGTTTCCTCACGAGTCAGGTCCTCGGGGACACGACGGGGGGACCCGCGAGCGCTCACCAGCTGACAGCGCGTGCTCCACTGAGGCCATCCAACACCTCGGCCCACGAGCCAACCAACAATGGGCTGAAATTAATGCACGCTCCACCATTAACAAATCTGGTGTGCACCAAATGGACGGGACGGCATCAGTTCAGACAGAAAACAAGGCAACTTTTTTAACTTATGTTTAAAACACTCACAAAAAACAACACAGAACCACAGACATACATGAACGAAATAATCAAACAAATTAAATATTTAAGTCAGATATGAATTATTTAAAACACGTATGCTGAAGCAAAAACATACTTTTGGGTTATTTTTCAAGTTTAGAAAATAGTACTTATTTAAGTTCTGTATGGTTTAGTCTAACAAAGGCCGTAAAAAGTCCCTGAAATTTGGTTTGACAGTTTTTGCAGACCAGTTTGAAACTTCATTTAGGCCCACATGGTACAGAAACTATGGCTAAATAAAAATCAGACGGGATCTTCCGTAATGTATTTTTTTTTTTTTTTTTATATAATATGAAGGCAGAAGGCAAGTTTATTTATGAAGCACTTTTTAGTGACAATGCGATTCAAAGTGCTGATTTGTGAAGTGTTGAAATGTGAATGAACTCTTAATGGATCATTGCAATGTTATAAATTGATTTTAAATTAATTTAATAAAGTTAAGAACAATATTTTAGTTTCAGCTTATATGTTTATGCTTATTTTTGGTCTTTTTAAAAATAAATGAGTTAAATACAGGCATGCTTTTTGTTTTCCTTTATTTTCAAAGTCAAATAAAAAAAACAAAGAATGGCAAAACAACTGTTATTTTTCTTACCCATCGATATAAACTGTAGTTACAAAAAGCAAAAAGTAAGAAGCATTTGAGCAATAAATAGGCTAAACATCAAAAACTTAATCATCATTAAATCTCAGCCGGTGAAAGAAACAGTAAAAACAAACTTCTGTTGATAAAAAAAAGAAAATTGCTTTTAAAAAGGCAGTGATGATGGCTAGATTAAATAGGCTACATTTGTATGAGGTTGGCAGTACTACACTAGCAAACAAAGCACAGCTGTATTCTCTGAAGGTTTGGGGGAACAAAAAAACAAACAAACGCATTTCTGACATTTCTAAAGCCTCTGGCCCGAATATTTAAAGTGCACGTTATAAACTTTAGAAGTTGCAAAATAAAATACACATTACAATAAATCATCAGCTGAATCAGAAATCAAGATCATTTTTAAATCATTTTTAGAAACCAATCTTACACAATCCAATACATCAAAAGCGTAATGCGTAAAGTTCGGCTTTTTAGGAAGACAAGAGTTTTGGTTGGTGGGACGTGGGAAATGCCCATGGCGGTGCTGTGCGCGACATGGCAGAGGGATCGTCCACCCACGTCACTATGGAACCTTGAATTTGTTGGATGCATTGGAATTCCATCTATATATGTATATTGGCAGAATCGAATCATGTCTTTCTCACCTAAACTAATAATGACACAGCTGTTAAAGAAATCGGAACCACTTTATTTTAATTTACAAAATGAAAAAAAAAAGAACAAACAAACATATTTTTTCCATCATATAAATCCAAGGCATTCGATTGACACGGTTTACTGAAATTTGATAAATGTTGCTGTGATCTATTTCTTTTTAATATATATAGTCTATTTATCCATAATTTATTTAGAATGACACGGCGGGATGACGGTGGCTGGGCAGCTTGAGTTCTGACAGATCGTCTTCTTCACTTGAGTGGAGCTCCATCGCCATTTCATCCGAGTCACTGAAGTGGGAGCGCGGGGAAAACTCACCGTCGCTTCGTGGAGACCCTTTCCTCCCGTTCCCAACGAGCGAAGACGAGGGAGAACACATTGCGTCTTCAACTCTGCCAGCGAAGGAGTTCTCTTGGAATGTAGAGCGCAATGGCATCCCGCTGACGTGAACAGGTATGGTATCCCCGGAGAGGGGCAGAGCCGCCGCTGTCCTGCAGGTAACCGAAGACTGGGCAACCCTGTCCTTTGCCCCTTCAAAACCATTTGAGGGCGATGGTAGCAAAATGTCGCGCTTTGGTGAACCGCCCGAGTTTTCATTGTTGCTGGAGGACGCCGGACCTTGGAGCAAGTCGGCCAGCGCGTTGATGTAAATCTGCGCCATCTGCAGAGTTTCGTATTTGGAGAGTTTTTTGTCGTTGTCGAACGCCGGGATGACGCTGCGCAGCTCGTCGAACGCGTGGTTGAGCCCGTGCATGCGCCTCCTCTCGCGCGCGTTGGCGGCCACGCGCCTCTGCCTCTGGACGCCATTGACGGGCTTGCTGGACGGGGCTCTCTGCCTCGCGGGGGCCTCTTCTTGGGGCCCTGTGATGGTGCCTTTGAGGCGACACAGGTCCCTGACTTTGAGGGAGGAAGAGGAGGGACTCTTGGCAGATCGTCTGTGAATGGGAGGGCTGGGATGACCCGAGGACCCGGGGGAACAACTCTCTGAAATAAACGAAAAGACATACATTTTTGTTGATAACTAAAATCGACCTGTTGTGATAAAGTTTAAAAACAATAACTTAGAACAAATCGAAATAAACGAACAATTTAACGGTTCTTACTTTCAGTCACTGTCAAAAGCCCCACAACAATAATCAACAATGAGTAAAGCACCTAAAATCAAAACTCCACTTAAAAAGAGGCATCGATGTATTCCTGATCCCGAATATCAACCCCTGCTACCTGATGCATGCAGGTGCAAAGAAGTCTCTCACCTTGGTAAGAACCGGTGCTTGGGCACGGCGAGTGCCGCAGGTTGTCGGGTGAGGTGGCGTGTGCCGCGCAGGTGCCTGAAGCGTCGCCTAGCCAAGCGCGTGGGTCTCTGCCGCCGTCCACGAGCGTAAGTCCCGGGTCGTAGCGGGACGCCTCGAGCTGCTGCTTCCCTCCCCTCTTCACCACCCCGGCGTCCAGCTGCAGCACATCCAGGGTTGCAACCTCCCGCGCGCCTTTACCCCACTCCTCCACCGTTAATATATCCATGTTTCCCAATTTGAGAAAATAAATAAATAAATACCAAAAAAAAACCTCAAAAAACTTTTCTTCCCTATAACTATATTAGGAAACGTTCCTGCAGGAATGCACAGTCGCGCTGCCGTCGCACTGGTTGTGTGTGCGTGTATGTGTGTGAGGCGTTTGGGTCGCGTGCGGGACTCCTTCTCTGGTGTCTCAAGGCGCTGCGTCTGTTTAAAAAGCGGCACGCGTCTGGAAGCCCCCCTCCTTGCGCTGGTCGCGTGTTCGCATCCAATGAGATGTCTCGGTAAAAAAAAAAAAAAAAAAGCCCGTGAGAGGTGATTATGGGTCGTTGAGGTGGGACTGTTTATGATAAAATTACGATTTAGGGAGTGTTTGACGCTAGCGGGGTGGGAGGTTCCCCTCCCTCCTGGACGCACGTGCGAGGAATGAGGGGCTCGCTGAGGAGGGTGCACAGCGCGAGACGTGCGTGGAGGGGACAGAATCCTCACCTGACCTCACTGCGACTGCATTGCATCTCAGACATGGAGGTGGAGCAGAAGGGGAGAAAAGAGGTAGCTTGAAAAGTTCAACAGGGTCAACTTTCCACCCTTTAGGAACCCAGTCATTGATGTCAAACGCGCAATGTGATTTTACATGGTCAGAAAGCTGGAATACAGCTACGTTTGAACAAAACTGTACACGCTGTTAGATTTAGGCAATAAAAGCGATACAACAGTTTTAATTTTATTTGGGTAGATTTTCATCAGTATTTAGACGCTAACAACAACTTATGTCAGTCTAACAGCGTATAAAGACACAGAAATGCTCGTCAGAATTTGCTTTAAAATAGATTCAACTAATCTACAATAGTGCACCCTCTATAAAAACGTTTCTCTTTTTAATTTGTTTTGGTAAATTGTTATTTAACTGGATATGTTTTTCAACAAACCAACTTTCTCATTTTGTGCACACCAAATGGCTAAGTCTTAGAAGGCATTTGCTTTCAGAACAGATCATTGCTAAGTACTGTTATTGTGCTCAAAGTATGTCCAGTTTTTATGAGGAGTCCCCCCCCCCACACACACACACAAACACTACTTGAATTTAATTTCAGTTTACTTAGATTGCTGCAGAAAAGCACCTGAGCTCTATGTGAAACCATTGCACCAGTTTTCAAATAATTCAGCAAACTAAATGAAAGTAGTTCATAATTACGACAAGGATTGATTGAAACGGACAGATTCGATGAGAGTCATACCAACTATGCGTCATGCTGGGAACGGCAACACTCATACATCATCTGACACAGTTGTGAAGAATCGTTGACAAGCATACTGATAGGATGGGTCTAATCAGACCTCAGTACTAAGCCCTTTGATCAGGTGACCTTCCTATTCAGTAACACTTTTTTGTTGTTTTAGTGTGCTTTTTAAAAACTTCATATTTTATTTTTACCCAGCTGTTTTTATTACAGTTCCAGTCGTTGAATGTGAAATGTTTTTCTGACCATTTGGTTTAATACATTTTTCTTTAATCAAAATTTGCTTAAATAAAACAGTCTGAACAGGAGATGCAGCTGTGAAGCCATCTGCAAGGCAGAGAGCAGCTACTTCACGAGGAAGCTTTGGTCCTTTGCAGCAAGATGTTGCAGATCATCTATAAGTCTGTTTTGGAGAATGTGATCTCTTCCGGCATAATCTGCTGGGGTAGCAGCATCAGAGCCATTGACTTGGTAATGGCTCTGCAAGGTGGTAGAAAAGGCTAGCTCTGTTCTGGGGACACCTCTGGAACGAGATGATTGTGCAAAGAATGACTCTTCATAAAAGGACGAACATTACAGACCACATCGCTGAGCATCCTCTCCATCAGACTTTCAAATAACAGTGTCTTCAGTTAGAGGCTTTTTCAGAGCTGCTGTAAGACAGACCACTAGGATCCTTCCTGCCCGCTCCCAGCAGTTACAACAACTCTTTAAAGAAAACCTGCATAACATTTAATTTTCCTCCGGGGTAAGTATTTTCAAATTGAATTGAACTAAATTCTAACTACTTAATTTAAACAAATAATAAAAACATTGAGTTAATCTGGTTTGAACTAACTAACTTGGGGGATGGGGTGTCTATTCAAGTAACACAATGCAAGCAACCTTAAAGGGGACATATGATGATAAATCCACACTTTTAGCCCTTAAATACATTTGGTTGTGTCTCTAAGAATGCATACAATTTGAATTTAGTCTTTCCATGTGCTTAGAAATCCTTATATTCTGTTTTGGGTCAAATTTTTCAACCCACTCAGTTTTCTCTATTCTCTATTGTCGTTTTTTAACAATAGGGTGTTTTCACTGACGTCACTGGCCAACTTCCGGTCCGCCATATTGGGTGGCACACTTCCTTATCTCTAGTTGTCTTACACGTATTATCGTATCGCGAATGGATAAGTACGCCAGCACGCTAGAGCGACCAGATAAGGACGTATATCTGAGGAAATGTTCCGTGATCGACCATATGGACCCGTATGCCCTCCACGGTGCCTTGTTAAGCCGTAATCCAGATGATTGGCCAAATGTAGAGCACGGCGACATGGTGCATTACCTGGTGTTCGGTGAAAACCCTCTGCACACTCTTGAGGAAATGAGAGCTTACAAGGATCTAGAGGCTCACAACCAGTTCACATCTGGTTATGTACATCAAGGAAATCGCCATCATACGTGGACGGGTGAGTTTTAATAAGATGGTAAAAATGTAAACAATCCGACGCAAATGTGTTGCACCGCCCGCCGGCGGCGGGCGGTGCGCGAAGGCGCTTGGCTGCAAGGCCGATCGACGCCGCTCGCGGCTTTAATTATTTAAGCAGAACAATGACCAGTGCAAAATTAAGTTGTATTTACCGTATTGGCGCCGGTAGGAGCTGCAGATCTTAAAGCCAGCAAACAGTGGGAACACAGCAACTCGTTCAAAGGTAAGCTGCGTACAGACGGGTTAGCACATGCTAACCGTTAGCGCTAACAACCACTCGCGCATGTAATGTACTTTTAACTTGCTGCTATGTGTTTCAAACGTTTAGAACACACTCTCATTGACATCGGGATACTGTAGAAAGTTATGTTCGGTCTTACAGCCGCGATCTAAGCGAGCCGACGACTCTTTGTTATCTCTGTAACTCGTTCAAAGGTAAGCTGCGCTCAGCCGGGTTAGCACATGCTAACCGTTAGCGCTAACAACCACTCGCGCATGTAATGTACTTTTAACTTGCTACTATGTGTTTCAAACGTTTAGAACACACTCTCATTGACATCGGGATACTGTGGAAAGTTATGTTCGGTCTTACAGCCGCGATCCAAGCGAGCCGACGATCTCTTTATCTCTGTAACTCGTTCAAAGGTAAGCTGCGCTCAGCCGGGTTAGCACATGCTAACCGTTAGCGCTAACAACCACTCGCGCATGTAATGTACTTTTAACTTGCTACTATGTGTTTCAAACGTTTAGAACACACTCTCATTGACATCGGGATACTGTGGAAAGTTATGTTCGGTCGACTTACAGCCGCGATCCAAGCGAGCCGACGACTCTTTGTTATCGCTAACAGTTGTTCTCCGTGGTTGCGCCTCCAGGCAGGAAAGCGGTGGAAAATTAATCTGTTTCTATGTTTTTCCCATGGCGATCATGTGTTGCGCTGTTACAGCCCACAATACAGCAACGGTTTACCATGGTTGAAATTAAGTTATGGTAAAATTAATCAAATTAAAACATGGCTGAGAGAGGGAGTACAGTACGCGGTAGTAATAGGCAGTAGGGGCGGCGGAGGCAGTCAACACGGCAGCCGCGGAAAGTAATAAGTCATAACGCCCAAGCCCTATTATTAATATATTCTTCTTACATGTTTTAAATACTTAACAGTTAATTACCTGTGACAAAGTGAGCACCGCAGACTCTGGCGTATTCCAGCTTAACACCGTCCAAATCGGACCTGGATATCCGTGTCAGCCATAGGTGACGGCGTTGTTCAGACAGCTGTTTTTTTTTTTTTCACACTGATTCACTATTACGGCTGGTAGGCGATAGAAAGCGTTGATCTCCACCTCCACGGGCCGTGCAACCAACCATTAAACACGTTTTCCCCATTGTTCACTTCCAATACTGCCTAAGGCGTCATACAATGCAGGTCAACGGTGCGAAACGACTGCCACCCAATATGGCGGACGCGCTGAGTAGTCACGTGAGCGTGACGTCAGCTGAAAACACCCTATTACGCTGAAGAACTGCTAAACAAGATCACGGACTTCTGGGTTACCATTTTCACCAATTCACCATTTAAATTTTTTCGCCACTGCAATTTTGTAGTCCAAGATCAAGGATGCTGAAGCTACAAGTGGATAATATCAAAATGGTCGGTTGTTGAATGTAATAACTCACACAATTCATTACACCGTCCCCCAGCATAATACAAAAATGACCGAACAATGCTCTGCGACCTGGAGGGGGGCTTATTTGCATTTAAAGAGACAGCGCCAGTTGCTCTCTGACGCACCTCAGAACAGGTGTAAGAGGGGCACGCAGAACTACAATAACCAGGAATTCAGATCAAAGCATTGAAATTAGACTTTAAATAGACCACAACTGAACAATTTGAACGTGAAAACGAAGACAGTAAAATGCATGATATGTCCCCTTTAAGAGAATTACTTTTGATTGAACCAAAATCTTCAGATACATTGTTACCCAAATACTTAAGGGAAGTCACGAAAAGGCTAAACATGTTAGAATTTAACTATGTAACTTGAGTGTTTATTTTAATTTCAAAACCATTTTAGTAACTGACATTTAACACCCTGAATATGTCAGTGTTATAGTTACCAGGCTTAACATATGACATCAAAGCCAATTTTTGGAATTAATGGCCTATTAACATTTGAAATCAGTGAAGCCCTGACATCAATCCGGGAAAAGGAGGTTAAAAAAGGCGGAAATATTTGCCGTTCCTCGGGCTCGCGAACTCATTGTGGATTCATTGAATCCAGGATCATCTCTAGTTTCCATTTTTCTTTTGTAGTTGGTTTAAAACCTTTTGATCCGGCTCTCGGAACGCCCTGTCGGCGAGAAAAGGGCTTCACAGGGAACGGAAACATGAGCTGAGATCTTGCGCTCCGAGCGGGCTGTTATATTGCGCGCAGTGAGCAGGACGGTGAGGACGAGGACGCACACACAGGACTCACACGCACGCACTTTGTAAACTAGTCCATTATTTTAATTATCATGTCACAGCTGATGTTTAAGCAAACTGGAAAGCTGCACAGACAAACAAGAAAAAAATAAGCTCAAATTGGCGGAAGCACCTGTCTGCACTTTAAATCAGTTTTCGACACGGAAATCTCCCACCAAAAAAAAAAAAAACAACAGGCTGGTTACTAGTTAGAAATTACCCATTAAGACTAGTTTTTCGGGGGATTTATGATTAGAAGACTACATGCCTGTGATAACAGAGTTGTATTTTTGGGGAGGATGGTCAAGAAGGGCAGACGTTGCCGTTTCACCCAAGAGTCTCAGATGTTTTTTTTTTTAACGTTATGATTAAGACTGAATTATGCCCATTGGTCAGTGTGTGTCTGATAGTTGTCCTTTTTTTTGGCCCAGAAGCCCCGAGAAAATTATCACGGGAAAAAAGCCCCCCAATATAATTTCAGAGAATAAATCGCGCAGTTTCAGAGACAGGCTGACCTCAGTCTTTTCTACTTCTTATTCATTTATTCATCGCGGGGACATCTTTAGGGGTGGAGGTCTGGCGCCGAGCGTTCGCCCCCTCCTCTTCCCACCAACGAGTCTCCCCCCCGCATCCAACGGGCCGGGCTGGGCTCCTGAAGCTACCGACAGGTTGGATATTGTAGCTGGCGATTATTAAAGTGTCCCCGCCACAATGGAGACTCTATGTTCCATTGGTCACGGCTGAGGGGGGAAGCTCCTTCAGTGGAGAGAGAGGGACAGGCTCCCATTCCAATGCGCAAGAGGAGCCTGCGTGCTGCCCCCTCTCATTCCCATCTCCCAGGAGACTGGGGCGCGCCGGGCACGAGGCGGGGAGGTGGGCAAGAACCTCATAATAATCGTTCGAAAATCCTGTAAATACAAATGTAAGACCAACTCTGAAGAGATTCTTCCCTGCTTATGCGTTTTTGTTTTTTTTAACTTTCACATGCATTCAAAGTCATAACCCTAAAATATAAAGAATGAACAAAAGTTAGGGTATAACAAAAAAGGGGTGGAAAAATAAAGAATAAAAAACACCTTTTAAAACCCTAATTCTCTTTCATGTGTCTTCATGTTTTGAATTTCAAATGCAAAATGTTTTTCAAATTTCCGGTGTTGCATTTTAGCCCAAATTGACATTCAAAGCCAACACTTTTGACTTTCAGAAGTTGTCACCCAAAGCCGACCCAAGGCAAATGCAAACTAAGCTGTGGCTTAAGATCCCCAGGCTGCAGCAGCTCATACGACTATATCATAAAATCTTTCTTGTCAGCAAACAGCACGTGATCTCCAAAAATGAATATGCAGGTTGGCCATGGCTGCCGTGGTAACCTTGCCAGCATTCACCTCTCCCAATCCTTGTATTTATTTTGCTAGCAAGCTCCATGTGTTGTTGGTGTGTGTACACCTAGAAACCCATGCTTTTGTTTATTTTCTGTGTTCAACAATGTCAGCAAAGAAGCCGATGGTACCGGAGCGGCCATTACTTCCAGAGTCTCCATGTCCAAAGCCTCTCTGAGTAGCATCCAGCATGACTCAAAACACTAACAATGTCACAGGTTTTTTGACACATTTTTAAAGGTATATAGCCATGTTATATGCTTATAAAAAAGACCAAAAAGCGTTTGATCATGATAAAATAAGGCTATATACACCAAGTGTCCATCCTGTTAGTATACTGATAGTGTCCTTTTGGAGCCTAAAAATAACCACCCACGGGGTGCGAAGGGCAGATATAAACAGACGCGGCACCATCTACCAGCAGTATCGCAGAACTATCAGAAAGCAATTTAGCGACTGATAAATCACTATTAATAATAATGCTGAACGAAGCCTGACTTTCTGCAATGCCTCGTGGTAAAGCGGCCGCTCGGCGTGATCAAAAACCAACTGTTATTCATTAAGTGAACCGATCTACGGCAACTCTAGAAGCCTCATATCAGAGCATCACAGAGAAATTAATTTCTCAGTCATAAACGCAAACAGGGATACAGCATCAAGGGAAGAATCAATCAATCGATCTATTTATAATATTTTTACTTTAGACTGTAGAGGCTGAGAAGAGCATTTCTATTGCTAATATCACAGTATAAATAAGGACGTTTATTCAACTCTGCGGTCACATCTGAGTCTCGGCAGCTTCAGTGAACACCAACGTCCATACGGTATTCCCAGGGCTATCCAATCTTTTCCCTCTAGGAATCATATTTTTTGGCGTCCCCCCTTCTCCCCATTTTTATTATAACTAAACACAAATGGCTTTATTTACTAACAAATTGAGCAAAAAACAAAGCGCAAAATGGCAAAAATAATGACTAATACGCCAACAGGACTTGACAATCTTTCATAAAATTGTTGCATGCAACCAGAGTGAATTACTGATGTATGCACCTTTAAAGCATAGACAGAAGCTAGACTCTATGGAGTGACTTAATCACAAGTCTAAAGTCAGGATGCAAGTGCTGAGTGCTACTGTAGAAAATGAATGTGGCATGCCAGTGCTGCAAAAGTTTGTGGTCACTGTTAGGTCATGGGCTCAGTACAACATGTGTGGAGATAAGTTGTGGTCTATATAAAGTGGAACTACAATGCTTTGGTCTCGTTATTGTTGCCCCACATGCCCCTCTTTTGCCCCTATTCTCAGGTGCGCCTGAGAGCAACTTATTTTGGTGCGATCTTTTTAAAAGCAAAGGAGGAACTTCACCTCATCAGGTGGCAGAGCGTTCCGCTCCACCTCTTTCAACCATTTTTGTAGTATGCTGGGGGATGGTTTAATGAATTTTGTGGGTTAATATGCACAACAACCAAACATTTAGACTTACCCTTTGGATTTTAGCATGATTTTGCATATGTCCCCTTGCCTCTACCATGCCAAACAGGTTGTTGTCCCACAGAAGCTGGGTTCACTGTCTATATTATGAAATACTTGATTAACATTTCACCGTGCAATGTTTCTAGTATTGCTATTATACAGAACAAATGACTATTATGCTTAGAATTACTTAGATTTTGAGTGTTGTGCAAATTCGGGAGGGATGTGGGCGGGAGGTTTCCACAAACCTTTAATATATCTGGTCAAACAGGTATCATTGTGTAGATTTAAAAAAAAAATGCATTCCATTCAAACAAATTTATTTTATTTTACGACCCTTCAAAGGTCTACATTTTAGTTTATTTTGTATGTAAGAGAGCTGACATGTAAGCATTGCAATAATACAGCAAAGCACAATAGTTTTGATAGTTATATTAAAAAGTCTTCAATGTCACTATTTTAGTGATTTTTCTGTCCATCTCTCTTAATTGACAATGTATCTGCAAACTCATCAGTAAGTGATGACAACTGGCACTTCATTTCCAAGTCCAACTCTGCATTGAGATAATGCTCTAAATGTAAAACAATTAACTTTGTCTCCAAAATGTTATTTATTAAATAAGTATTGAAAACCAGATCTGGGTCTTCAATCTCGGGCTGCCTCTGCTGTTATTTTACTTTAACATCATAAATGCAATACCTTGCATCCATGTATTTTTTTGATTATTGGCGTTTTTACATGGTAAAAACGTAAAATGATTAAATAATGTCAACTCTCCAGAGGGCTGGGGGGAAGTTATAACATCGTTTTATAGACTAATCTTTTTCTGCACATTTCTCAGTTACATAACAAGCTTAGACTTTCTTCTTTAATTAGTCTTTTTTTCTTAATTTCTCATTAATTTCCAACAAAGCACGCTCTAACTGGCGTGATTACAAAGCAGAAGCAGTAAGATCTGGGATGGCTGGAAAAGCTGAACAGCGCCGCCACCTGGTGAATAAATGCTACTTCCGTATAATGCTCCAGTGAACTTGACAGCATGCAGTTCTCAGTCGCCTGAGCTCTATCCAGCTGTGAACAGCGGTAAAGAGCCTTTGAAGTTATGAGCTAAGCCTTAAACCTCACACATTTTGCAGAAAAAATATCCAACTTCAACTAAAATAATTTAAAATGTATGTTTCCAGTTTTTTTTTTTCATTTTACCTTTGAACTGTTTGCCCTTAATTCAATTAATTAATAATTAATAATAATCTTCAAAACCCTTTGGTTATCAAGGACTGAAATTCAGTCACATTCAATTAATTTCCACTATGAAAATCTAGTTCTTCCCAATTTAATTTTGATGTCTTTCTTTGAGCTATACAAAAACGTTCCCCTTTTGAGGGAATGTTTTTTGAGTTAGATTTTACAAATATATATTTTATCCCAGTCCATGAAAACATTCTTCATTCTAATCTTATCTTATATTGCTAATCTAAACTGTTGAATAGAATTGTTAATCTTTAACAATTCACATTTCAATCAATTGAATGATGCACTGAGGTTTGCAGGGTTCTCAAAAAAAATATCCACATACTATGTTTAGTTAAAATTACTTTAGTGAATTATGCCTTTCCTTGAAATGTCTAGCATTAGTCTAAACTGCTGACTTATATTTAACTGACAGACACAAGTAATAGCAGTGAATTTTGTATTCCTATTCCTTGGACATTTTCACATTTGGTCTCATGACCACCACAAACGTTTGTTATGTGTTGGTGTTTTTGGGGAGACCATTGCAGAGAGGATGGCAGGGAAATAGTGAAAAACCCAATTTAATAAACAGAACAGACTGGGGAAAACAGGGGTGAGGACAACAGAGGATCAGACGAGTAACTAAACCAAGGACTATTTTTTCCCGCTGGAAACACCTGTTAAAGACCCATGTTCACAACGAGTCCTAAGACTAAACGTAGCTCTTAGTGATGTCATTTTAAGAAAAATCCTAGAATTTGCCCAATTCTAAGGCTTTTCTCAGAATTTATAACTCAGTAAGATAAACGCTGTTCACAAAGCACCCGAGGCCTTAAGAGAGCTCTTAAAGTGGAAAACAAATGTCAGGAGTAGTGAGGAGGACTTTTAGTGAGCCTAAGGCTCCATAAAATGTTTCAATTACTGCCCCCAGGTCCTGTTGCTTGACCTGTCACAAGGTCACTTGTAATCGTGGGTAGGAAAGGATCTTTGTACTGCTGATTTCAGACTGCCTTTAACTCATGTGTCAATACATGATGAAAATGCCCATGGATGATGCTAGTCAAATCTGGCCCTCCCTTCTCTTTGGACATTTTTGTTAATTTCTGAGGTCAGCTGTGCTTATACGTCATGTCACACAAAGGATTGTGGGATTCCTCATGGCTCCCTAGTGCCTATAAAGAGCATCACAAGCTCTCTATGCTAAAGGAACTATGATAGGAAGCATAGAAGCTCCTTTTTCTACTCCCTTCCTTACTAACTGCACTATTTGGACAGCACTTATCAAGCGAATGCTGACGCATTCCGCTTTGGCTGATCTGCTTACCAATTATAAATAAACCTGAACTTCCAAATCTAAAAGCAAAACACTATGTAACAAGAAACATAACACTGCACATCACCTGAACACACCATCTCAACTGTGAAACATAGGGGTGGCAGAATCCTTCTGTAGGTGTGTGTTTTTAGCAGGGAAAGGGGAGGTGGTCAGAGTTTCTAGGTAGAATTTGTGTGCTCAGAATGGCAAAGTCAAAGTACAGACCTAGAAACAGTTGAGCATCTGTGGCAAGACTGGAACTACCCACACATTATATATCCAGTCTGACTCAACTTGAGCTACTTTGTAAAAAATGTTGATGTGGAAAGCTGTTTGACACTCGAAGTGCCATTCATAAATTACTGGATAGGACATCCCTTATTTGCCTCTATTGACATATACGCACACACAGAGGCAGCGTTGGTATGTATGGAGTCTCGTCAACAAAACCATGCTGTTCTAATTTGTAATGAGCACACATTTATCAAAAATGGTCCTAGCACTTTTAATTTGTATCCAATCTTATATAAAATATGTCTCAAACTCTTCCTAAACATATATTAGAAGCGTGGAAACTGTGCAATTATAGTGTTTACAGATATACCTACTGTGCGATAAAGATCAGCACGCTGTTAACTTCTTCTTTAACAGCTCGAGCTGCATCTAAACTGATATCGGCTACTAAAAGAGGGTTTTGGGGGCAGACTGGCCATCGGGACGTTTTCCGATGTGTCACGGTGCTCCCGATGATCTGGCCGGCTCAGCCATCAGCAGTGGCAAAACCAAAGGCTCTGTTCGGGTCCTGCTTGATTTAAAAAATAAAAAAATCTGTGTGATTCAGTCGAGTTGTGTATCTGGCTCGTTGAATCTGCCAAAAGACAGTCACCCCTTCGCTGTCACAGCAGCACGGAGACACAGAGAGACAGCCGGAGGGGAAAGGAGGAGTAAAGAGAGGATAAAAAAATTAAAAAAAGTTCTGATCAGCTGTAAATTTACTGTTGTTCATAAAGTAGGAAAACATACACTAATGTCAATAAGTCAAAACACAGGCATAGCCTATCCAGCACACCTAGTGTGAAACATTTAATGATAAAATGTCCAAAAATTCAGATTCTGTGTACCCTTCATAAACTCCACTAACAACTTACAACTGATGAACACTGATGTATTTGTATTATATTGTTTCATTTAGCCTCTATTTAATCAAGTAAAATGCTTTAAGTTTTTTAAACACAGTACTATACACAGTATATGTGTTGTGCACACTGTTTATTTTTCCAAGAATTTCTCTCCTATTACGTTTTATATCAGTTCAATTTCAGTTACGTTTAAGTCAGACTGTCGAAGTAACACGTCATTCTACTTAGAAAAGGTTGGCCTTTAAAGAAGAACCAGTTTTGTGTACTTCTGACGCTGCTTCTGCAGCAGCCCTGACTCAGTTCAGAGCAGTGGCACCTGTGTGTCTTGCCGCAGTCATGGGATGTCCCGTCCAATAATATATATCAATATGTAAATGCCAGGCTTTGGAGATCATTTATTGGCAAACAACTTTAAAACTGTGCGTCAGTTTCCTTCCACTTCAGAAACATACGCCTATGTTCTATTTCTGTTAATTGGTTTGTGGTTGTAATGGGGCAAAATGTGAAAAATGCAAGGAACAGGAATACTGTAAGGCGCTGTAACTGTGTGTGTGTGTGAGAGACTTACCAGTGTAGTTTAACTTACCAGTAACTATCAGTTGTAGAGAGATAGCTAGGACCCTGGAATATAAGGATTAATAACATCTATTGACATAGAGGAGAGGCTTCAGTTCATTAACAACAGCAGTCTTGTCATTTTACTGTCCACATAAAATCAATACAATACCGTGAACTGCTTTCATTGTGTTTGTGTGGGGGGAAAATGCAAGGTGAATCATTTGTCACTTGTTTATCATTTCATGGTTACATCTAAAGTGTCGCACCTTTTCAGCTGTCTGAAAAGCAAAGACAACAAATACATCCCACTGTAGAAAACCTGTTTATTAGACAAATTATACACAGAAAGCTTCGCCACTTGTAACAGAGGCCCCAGTTTGTTTCGGTTTTTGAATATTATGCAACACATACAACAAAATAGGCCTATATTAAATACTGTACATCATAAATTCTGGAAAATTATCAAGTAAATCCTGTCGTTCTAATGTATGAAATAAAAAATGTTAACAGATAGCTAAAACAGCAAGTTTGTGCATGCTTTATCTTTAGTGAACTTGCCAAGTTTTGTTATTTAGCCAGAAAAAAATAATAATCTGAATGACATAACAAAAAAAAAAAGAAAAAAGCAAACCATTAGTGTGAATGCGTATGTTTATGTTAACCATGGGCAGGACGGGGAGAACCGAAGGCAGCAATTTACCTGCTCAACTCAACACTAAAGCTCAACATGATAGTCTTTTCCTTTTTGTTAACCAAAAATAGCATCAACATGTAAAATATACATTTCCATAATGTCTCTCATTTATACTAAATAAATCTTTTTAAATGCATGTGTCCTATTTGCCATTCAATAGTCTGACTGTAGTCTAATATAAGAAACGAAACCCTAACGATGCTTGCTTCAAAACACTGTGGCTCGACTGAATTCTCTACACACAACAGTTTGCAGCTTTAGCTCAAAAAGATAAGAAACCAAAAACTCGCTCTAAACAACTAACATTATCAATTATTAATACAGTGTTAGTGAAATAAAAAGGTTTGGTTCCACTTCACCCACCTGCCCTCTAATCCACAAAGTAATCCACAAAAAATGCTCCGCTCCCACTCCCCACCAAAAAAATAAAATAAAAAAAAATGCACCTTAATGGTTTTGTTTTAATTAATTGGCACTTAAAAACAAGTTACAGAAATAGTACCTTTAAAGTGAAAAATATGAAATCAATGTGTGTTTTGGACTCATTAGGTTGTGATGACCACTGATTCTTCGAGACATTGCCTTCGCCTCCAGCTCAACAATGACTTGCTGCTTCCAATCGTTTCTGGTACACAGCAGTTGTTCAGGATTTCTAGGATGTTGGGAGAGTACCGCCAGCTGGTTGTCACATAGAGCTTGTACTGACGTCGCCGTTGCAATGGCTTTGGCCCACCGCAGATTCCACTTCATTTCAGCACTTGAACCCGGTAGGACGCGACGCGATTAATGATTCTTGGATGTGACCTGACATTGCAGAGTGAGCTTTTATCTTCTAAACACCAGAGCTACGGTAGCACTAAAAGGTTAATCAACAGAGGGAAATCAAAGAGCAGAAGTTTGAATGACTCTGTGACACAAAATCAGGGACTACAGCAATTGTTCAGCAGTTTTTCCAAAGTTTTCTCAGAGAGAGATAGAAAAAAAAAAAAAAAAACAAGTAGACAGCTCAGAACAATGTTAACTTTTTTGTACTTCCTGACCAAAACACATTCCACGCATTAAAATATTTTTTTTTCTCAAAACAAAACTCAATAAAAGACATTTAATAAGCATAAGCTTTGTGAAGTCTCTCAGCTTGTCTTTTTTTTTTTTTTTTACTTTTTTTAGCTGCTTTTTATGAATGTTCATTTCTCCTACATCTCTTAGAGTCTGGTTGGAGGGTCTCACCTTGACTCTAAAAGCAGAATAGCACAATACAGGTGAACAAAAATAAAAGGTAGGATCTACATACAATCACTTACAGGTCTGTGGGCACTGGTACAGTGCAGAAGGATTGATAATGAGTTTAATGTGCATCAAAGTGGTGGAAACAGTTTCAGGCTGATGCACCAAAAATGGCAGAAGAAGTTTAAAGATTGATGCACCCAAACTGGTGAGTTGCGGCGGCACACAGTCGCACTGCCATGGCATTACAGCAGTTTTCACACCGATGCACCGCGGTGGCATCGGCTTGTGTTCGGCTGCGAGGTCTTGTGTCTTGGTCGGACAACCCCCCACTGTGGACGGCGTCCGGGAGTTGCTCAAATATTCAAAACCCAAGCCGTTGAAACAACAAAGCCAGTGGAGAAAATAATGATTACAACCTCTCAAATCATAAAAAGGCATAGTTAAACTGGAAATACTTAATCCTCTTTGTTCACCTAGGGCCTGTGCAAACCACCACAAGCTGTAGGGTGTTGATTTAAGGACAACCTATGTGTTTTGTTATCATAATGAGAATGCTTTATTTTTGCTAGCAGTTAGAACCCCTGGAAGTTGTTTCATGGCTGAAGGGAGATAAAATCCTTCACCAGTGGCAACGCAGGAGCTAACGCGGATAATATCCTGGTGGTAAACTAGTCTTTGACTAAAGCCACCCAGAAGGTTACTCATACAGCAAAAAGTGTCAGGTCATTTCAGCAATACACAAGAAAGTCCTCCTGTCATAAAACTAAAACATCAGTAAAAAAAACACACACACACAAAAAAACCAAAAAAAAACAGGTGCCATCTCTGATGCAACTCCCAAAAATAATCCCCCAAACAACCACAAGAACAACGACAATAAAGCAGAGATGCATTGTTTGTGGGAGGATGAAGATTTTCCCTTCAGACCTCCACCCACCCCCCCTCCCCTCCACCCACATATAAAATTAATACCCTTGGATATCCGAGCAGAAACTAAAAACAGAAACAAATATTCCTGTTTACACATATATATATATCCTCTGACTTTTTAGCCTAGCCATGATATATTTGTTCAACCGCCCCATGACATACTCAAACCTCCTCTTACTTCTCCTCCCAAACCAACTCTATCCACTGCAACACCTCAAATGGAGGTGCCCCTGTCTGGATCGTTGCCGTATCCGAAGTTGGGTCCCGGACCTGTTGGCTGGTAAGGGATGGAGGACATAGTTTTAATGGGGCTGCGGAAGAAGCCACCATTTGGAGCCCTTTGTCTAAAGGGGCCCACCCCGCCAGTTCGGTGGTCCTGAAGGCCGGGGCCGCCACCAAAACCGGAGGAAAACCCCGCGGCGGCTTTGGCGGACAGGCTGCGGCTCAGGGTCTGGATCTGCTCAGGGATAAAGGTGGTGGTGGTGATGTGCGTGTTGCGGAAGTCGCTGATCTGCTCGAGAGCCTGTCGGGCAGCGGGAAGTGCATCCATATCGAGTGGGGTTAAATCGACGGAAGAGGTGGAGAACTGCTTGTGGGGGCTTTCGTCCTCGGTGCACAGGCTGTTAACCCTGCGGTGTAGGTGCTCCAGGTCGATCTCCTTATCGTCCTGCAGGCATGGAGGGGCGGGAAGAGGAGAAGAAAGCAGAGGAGGAAGTGACGATGACAAATGCAAGTAGAGACGAGAGATCAATGGAAGGAAAAAGTGGTGTAAAAGTGTTGCAGAGAACGATGAGTTTGGATAAAATAGATCAATTTGAAGGCAAAGTTCAAAGATGAATGAATAGAAGAGAGGAGAGGAAGTGGAATAAGGAGGTGATAAGATAAAAGGTGAGGATGAAGCATGGAAAATATAGGCAGTTGGTTGTAAAATTGAGGCACATAGTAGATTGAATAATGGAAAGACCAATGAAAGAAACAGAGCAGAAGAGTTGGAGAACCAATGGGGTGTATTTGTGTTCAGCAACCAGGATGTCATCCATCCAACCAGTTAAAAATTAATTTATAATAAACAAGTGAAAACCAAGAGTGGAATTAAAAAAGTAAATGCAGGTGTGGGGAGGACAATTAAACAAAAAAAAAGATTAGAGTTGAAGTATTTGAGAAACCCAGCATGAAAATGTAAATGCAGCAAAATAACAGCATCAAATGACCGTTTGATGGTCACAGGAATAAAATGGAGGTGGAAGCAAGTGGGAAGAGCAAAACAAGAAAGAGGGGGAGGGGGAGGATGGAGGGAGGGATAGAGAAGCACACTCTGAGCTGTGGTCAGGATATTAACAAAAAGAAACATACACACACTTCTACAAGGTCTTTAAGGGAGTGCAGATAATCAGGAATGGACAGAGACGCCACACTGCTGACATGCTGTGTGCTCGGCCATTCCAGGGTATCGGTTACTATCGAGCAAGCTTGACTGACGGTAAACCTCAAAGGTACTTCTATAGATAAATGCTCAACAATTTCTCACCGCTACATGGCATCATGGCCTCTGTCTGCAAAACATTCACTTTGGGATTAGCATCCCACTTTCAAGTGAATTTTTTTCAGGCCATAGTTCATTGTCGGAAATTCTTATGTCTATAATGGGATCATACAGCGATGTACATGTATTACTGAACAATCTTAGCCATCCAAAGCACATAGATTAACTTAAACTTTAAATGAATTTACTGTATCAGATTAGTTAAACTTACTACAATACACATTTAGGACTATTTTCACATATAACATAACTTAACTACTGAAAGGCTGATGTGCTTAGTGAAAGGTGTTTCATGCTTTTACTGCATAAGGAAGGGGGTGAGTATGAGTGCAGGATGGGGGGGGGGGGTGTTCAGTTTCTAATGAATGATAGGTGCAAATAAAGTGGAAGGAGGCTTGGGTCAATTGTTGAGGGGGTAGTTTACAAAATCACATCTACCACACACACTTGTGGGCAACATTTTTTCTTCTTCTGTGAAAGGTCTTGGAGAGGTCTTGGAGGAAGGATTGGTGGTCAGAGTTGGGTGAGACACAGGTTGGTTGGTTTGGATTTTGCAGTAGTGGCATTTGGGTAAAGTCAGGAAGGTTGTTTTTTTTTTTTTTTTTTTTTTTTGAAGGGGGAAGCCACAAGACTTGGGGAAAAAAAGAGATTTACTGACCGTTTCCTTTGGATCTGGGGTGTATGTTCAGCTGAATTCTCTGGCCCTACTCACGAGCAGAACAGGGGAACCAGCCGTGGCCCCCACCGGTTACCATCTAAAAGAGACACTTTTGGGGGAAGGGGAGGACGAAGGGACTGCTCAGGTTTGTGTTGAAACTAGGCACGTTTGGAGTTTGGAGGAAAGGATTCTCAAGGTGAGGGATCGGTATCGGCACAGATAAAGGGAAGTGGAAGGTAGGATCGAATCAAAAATGGACATTCTAACGTCCGTGAGAGGAATTGCAGGGGTGGCTAACAAGGAATGGTCAGTGTGGCCTGAAGCAATAGAAAAATAAAGCAGCAAAACCTGAATGACTTTATAATGTATATCTCTGAAATGTATATCTATATGTAGTCATCCATTATGAAGTCTATTTTAATATTATGGAAGGAATGTTAACCCTGAATCTGAAAAGAACCCTCCACAATAACTATAGCACAAGTGCAAATTTCTAATATTTATATACACTGACTTACTGTTAAAGGCATAGGTTCGATTTGAGATAAAAAGGAAAAAAACTGATCACTTAATCTCTTTTGGCTTACATGTATCTTTGTAACGCAGAAAGTATATCTCATTACAAAGTTTTCATACTGTAAAAACCAGAAACTGTCTGCTGAATAAGGGCTCTTTGTCCAAACACAGACAGCCCCCTCTAGTGGCAGCAAGGCATTGTTGCATATATAGTCATCTGGCAACACGCCAGGCAAACTTTAAAAAGAAAAAGAGGTAATTTTGCTTCCAGCTTTGCTACATTTTCACCTCTCCCTTCCTGATGTCAATCATCTCCCTTCACAAACGATCACTCATCTGCAATATCATCTCCAAGCTTTACTAACCGAGGATTTTATTCTGATATCTTCTATTGTATGTATAACCTTGGTGTGGGAGGCGAGGTGGTGAAGGTGGTCATTCTCATTTTGGGGGTGATCTCAGAGGGGTTGGCGGGTTCGAAGGAGTGCTGCACGATTAACGCGCAGGGAATGTCACAGCATGCTGGGGGCTGGTAATGGGTGGCGGTGGAGCCGGCAGCGTTGCCCGTGTTGGGGGTCTGGTTCTGGGTCTGACCGCCCAGGGAGAGGGGGTGCTCGTTGGGGCCGTGGGGACACGGATCCACAGCTTGCAAGGCAGATGGGCCATCAGCCTGTGCCTGATGTTGGCGCACGGTGTGGAAAGATTGAACAAATTTGGGTTGAATTGGGTGGTGTGGGGGGGTGGGGGGCGGGACAGAGAGGAGAATGTGATGTGTAGGAAGTCACGCGTATGTTTTGTGTGCGTGTGAGGTGGGAAGATTAAATAAGTCCAAACAAACAAAACAAAAGCACAGGCAGACGAAACAACAGGCGTGCCAAGACAGAAAAAAAGGATGAGTGACGGACAAGATCGGGCAGATTGAAAGATGGCGGGGTGGACGGAAGAGAAGTAAATTGGAGAGACAGATGGGTGGAGGGGGAAGGGGTGAGCGAGAAGAAAGACATGGCAGTCAGTCAGCACACACGTTTAAGCAGGTCGCTCTGTGTTGTGTCCTCAGAGAGAGAGAGACATTCACACAGCCATTATATACCTGGAAAGGGGAGATGTTTAAATGCCATTTTGTATTGCTCTCTCTCTCCCCCTCGCCCGCTACACCCCTCAACACAGAGTACTTATCTACAAGAACAAAACAAAAAGGCAATATGAGAGCTTTGAGCCACAGTGACACAGTTTATTCAGTAGAGTTAGAATGAAAAGAGCAGAGATTTATTTATTTTTTTTTCATTTAAAATTTCAAAGGTTAGAATTAGCTTTTGCGTGCAACAAGGAAATACTTGAAATTAATAAATGAGGCACAAGAGAAGTGCTTGCTCTCCTCAGACTAAATCTACTTGGACTATATGAGATACAAGATATGGTCATATCCACAGACGTTAGCATTATGGAAGAGTTCTGACAGTAACCAGTGATTTAAAAAAAAGCTTGAGTTTTAAGATGTGTTCAAGTCTACTAACAGAACTCTTTCATACTAACCTCTGGTGGAACATACATGTATATATATACACAGGCAAAAGGTGTTAGCAATACAGCCCCCCCCCCTCCCCCTCCCCGAATGAGATGAGGATAATCTAGAAATCCTCTCTGCTCATCCAGAGTGTTAGGAGCATCTCAGAATACCACAATTTAAACCAGCAGTTCTGCCTCAGTATACACCCCAATCCAACCCCCACCCACCTCCAATCGGTTCAGGTGTTTCTGAGCACATCAGAAACGGAAGTACCTTTAAGATAGATGATATCGTAAAGGCAGTCTGGCAACAATATAACCCTGCGCAAAAGTTGAATACGTTATTTTTCGCTTCCAAAGAGTTTTTTGTTTTTTTTTTGTAACCTTTGAAAAGTGTTATGATTGATCGTCCTCCAGCTAAGCGGCCTTTTTTGAGTGCTTTTCCAACTGCTTCCTGTCCAGTCCTTGTACCTGATCACGAGAGCATGTTGTACAGTGTGTGCATAAAATTAAGTGGACAAAAGGAGACTTTTTGTACTACAACAGCCAATATTATGCTTTCATCTATGTGTTTATATTTATTAACTTTCTAACGTATATGTTTTAAATATACTTTACCATCATCGTTTTGTGATGATGGTTTATTCCTAACTCTGGGAACCACAGTAGTTTTGGGTGTCCCCTTGACAGAAGTAAAATACTGTTTTACATTAATCAAACTGTTTTGCTTAGGAAATTGATGGTAACCCATTGAGTCCAAGTGACAGGCTTCTATTAAAGTGCCTAAAAATGTCATTTAGGAGTGATTCTTTGAAGAGCTGTCAGTTATTTAAAGAAACACAAAACTAGCTCTGTACTTTAGTTCCTAAGCCATAAAAACACCAGAATGAATCCCAAGTCAGCATTAAGTGATCAATGTGTGGATCAATGTGTGCTTCCGTGCTTTTTTGTCTATCTTGTTGTGTCTCTGCTCTGTCTTCTGTAACCCCCAGTCGGTCGAGGCAGATGACCGTTCATACTGAGCCCGGTTCTGCCGGAGGTTTTCCTTCCCGTTAATGGGGAGTTTTTCTTCCCACTGTCGCTTCATGCTTGCTCAGTATGAGGGATTGCTGCAAAGCCATGTACAATGCAGACGACTCTCCCTGTGGCTCTACTCTTCCCCAGGAGTGAATGCTGCTTGTCGGGACTTTGATGCAATGAACTGGTTCCTTTATATAGGATTTTTTTTGACCAATCTGTATAATCTGACCCAATCTGTATAATATGATTGAACTTGACTTTGTAAAGTGCCTTGAGATGACATGTTTCATGATTTGGCGCTATGTAAATAAAATTGAATTGAATTGAATTACACAAACAAACAAACGATCCTTGTTCATGTTCAGGTACAGGACTGAAACTAAGTGAATGAGGAGCCAATAAACAAAGAAAAAAATGTGATAGATTTGAAGAATACATAGAATTGTGACCCCTTGGAAGCAGAGCAAAGAAACCGGGAATGACTGGGAACCTTTTCTCCACCAATGTAATTCTTAACTGGAAATGTATTTAGGATGCAAAGGCTGTCATATTTCTTCTCAGAGATCCCCCCTGCCCCCCCCCCCCCCCAAAAAAAAAAAACAAACAAAAAAACAAAACAAGTGTAACCCTATCCTCCTTTGTGCAACATCCTTTTACAGCATTCCCATGAATGAAAAACTTGTTGCTAACGGTCGGCCGCATTAGCTAACTCTTTGTCGTGTCGGTGCTCGTGAGTGTTGATGCCGACTGTTCACACCAAAAAGCAGGCTCGTTGATAACAGCAGCCATTCCACAACACGGCGCCACAGCACGGACACAGACATCGACACATGTATCCAAGTTAAAAGCAGGTCACAGCGTTGCAGCAAACATCATGAATGTAGAGGCATATGCGGACACATATATAAAATGAGCAGGTTTTAGTTCAGTTCAGAACGGACACAGAGACACAAACAGCTCAGCTGTATTAGAGTTGAAGCAGAGGATTGTGGGTTATGTAGTCTGAGAGTGTGTATGTATGGGAAGCATAGGCGGCACGGGGCAGCATAAATTTGGCCAGATGAATTGATGGATGAATGTTGTCATGACTCATTGCACTGATTATGAAATTAAAGCGAAATTCCTCCTACATTATGGATTTTGTCACTGAAAGTAATAAAACCCGTTTCCTGGTTGTGGCTGGTGAGGAGAAGGGATGGGCGCGGATGAAAATCTGGCAGCTGCTTTAAAGCAAGCTAAATACAGAGCAGAGATTGCAGGAATGAGCTCCATGACATGGCATATTTTTGCATTTATTACCCCGGTACAAGCCTGACACGATGAAGTCGGGGGCTTAATGTTTGGCAGTAATGACGCGTATGCATGCAGGTGTGAGGGCAAGCTCGCTGGTGTGCGCAACTGTTAAGAGCGGCGATACAGAGATTGAGAATCTGTCATCTTCAGGGAGGAAAATGATACGTCTCTGACTGTCTAATTTGAAATCATTAGCGCTGTAATTGCAGTTCTTCGTAAACAGTCCACACATTTCGTTCAACAAACATCTGTGAAAGGTAAGGGAAGCCCGTCTGATAATCGTGCTGACAAAACTGCTTTCAGGCCTTATCCGTCTTGTTTAAGGTTGGCGAATTTACTAAAAACAGACGTGCAGAACTGCCGAGCGTCGGATAATCAATCAAATTCCTTATTTAAACACCTCGCACACGTTAGGTTTTACTGGATGAAGTATCTCGCGGTGTTGGAGAAGAGCACTGAAAGCAGTCATCATGCCAAGTCGGAGCCCCCCCGGTGCATCTTTCTGGTGCTTGTGCATCATGTTAAGCCAGGTTTTCCAGGGCCCACGCATAAACTCCAGGTTGACAGCGTTCCTATTTTATTCGGAGCTTGTAAAAACCTCCCGGAGAGCCGCGTGCTCTTGGCTCAGTGCAGTGGTCTTAAGTGGTCTCAGCATTTGCAGAGACAGTGCTGTGAGGGACATCACGTTCTCTATTTGAACTGACGGAGAGCAAAGCATCTGGTAAGTTAATTACACGCTTTATGGTTTCCTTTACATTATTAACTTTTGGAAGCAGAATGACTTTAAACCAGACCCACTGTGCTGGCCTTGACTAAGGTCGAATTGCATATGGAGTTGGATATTTCCCCAGTTAATACATTTCTGCATGTGTAAGTGATCTTATTAGCTGCTTTGAAGCAGATTTAGATCTGCCTCACCCCCCCATCAATGAGTTAGTACGTGCTCCACTAGTCCCAGTTTGCCTATCTCCTCTTATGTTCCCATCAACCATTTTTGCAGCGGGTTACTCATCTGAAATAAGTTGCACAGATGGCGATTTAAGCACAAAGTGACGCATTCCCGGCGTTTTTAGATATGACCCAGTGATTTCATACTGCAAATGTACTAATACCCCAAATCCTAAACGTTGAAATGTATTTTGTCAGAAAATGTTGTGACAGTCCAAACACGAAGTAGATCCCGACTGTGAAGTGGAAGGAAAATTACATGGTTTTCAAACTGTTGTGCAAATAAAAATCTGAAAGGCGAGGCTTGCATTTTACTCAACTTCAGTTCCAGCAACAAGTATTTTGGATCATGACCATTGAATGAATTTTCCCCATCGGATATTTTTGCCCCATGTTGTTTTCACAATAGATTAAACCCTGTAAGAATGTATGGAGAGTTTCTGTGAAGATCATTTTCCCAGTTTTACCACTCAGTTAGGTTTAAGTGTGGACTTTGGGATATTCTAAAACATTAATATGTTACTCTACTGTAACCCTAGCTGTATTTTAAAACTCACTTCGTGCTGCAAGCTTAATTTCGCCCCAGTCTCAAGTCTTTTGCAGGACGATTTCTTCCGATATTGCCCAGTATTTAGCTCTATTATTCTTAATTTCAATTCTGATCACTGTCTCGGTTTCTGCTAAAGAAAGCATTCCCAAAATATGATACTGCCACCAGCATGATCCGAATGGAGATGGCGTGATCATGATGTGCAGTAATCAATCTCCTCCATACATAGCATATTGCATGCAAGCAGAAACGTTCAGATTTTGTCTCATCCGCCCAGATCACCTGCTTCCACATGTTTGCTGCGTCCCCTGCATGGCTCTGTGGCAAACTGCAAACAGGATTTCTCATTGCATTTTTTTTTTTTTTTTTAGATTTTTATTTGTCTAAAACCTCACAGTTATTCATTACTTCATGTTGGTCCGGCACACAAAATTTGCTGAAATACATTGACTTTTATGGTTGTAGCCCAGGAGAATGTGCAAAAGTCCTGCGTTCCATATTGCTCACTCTTTTGTGAAAAATGATTAGAGCTGTTGAACGGGCCAGTGGAAATGGAGACTTTGAGAGAGGAGCTCAAGATGTTACTACTTTCAACATCGACGCAGATGGCCAATCAGTGCATGAAGTGTCTGTGCTTGTTCGATTGTGGATTATCTGAATGCTGCTCTGGCTGACGCTGCCTGGATGACTCCCATGCGGGCAAAGCGGAGGTGGGTTTTTAGATGTAGTTTAATCATGCGACGAGCCCTTCTGGCTCAGTGGTTGCTCTCAGGAAACCGATGCGTGCACCACCAGCGGTCGATAGGTCGGAGCTGTGGTGTGGTGGAGGGTAAATGTCAGGGGTCAGTCATCAAAAACAACCACTGGCTGAGCCTACTTCATTACTACAGAGGGCAGCAATTGATATTCCATAAAACTGGATTAAAAAACGGCTAATTTGTTTTGTTTTTTGCTCTATGATGATGCTTACTTTTTAGATATACAGTCATATTCGATAAATTTGACTATTATTGAAAAGTTGATTTATTTCAATAACTCAATTCACTAAAGGAAACACATTACATAGATTAACACAGGCTGATGACGTTTTAAAGCCTTTATTGCTGTTAATCATGACCCCCCCCCCCCCCCCCCCCCAATCTCCAGCAAATTAAAACACATCATTTAAGATTAGAACATTGCATCAAACCAATAAATATGGGGGTTTAATGAAAGGTATGTTCAATACCGGCTTAAAGGTTGTTTTTTTTTTTCAAAAGGCAATTTAATCTGACAAACAAGCCTCTTTAAAATGGATATTCTAATTTATTGAATATGACCGTATAAGGGAATTTTATCCCTTAAAGCCTTAACAGCACATTAACCCAAACATCGCACATTTGTAACATTAACAGAGGATGGATGTGGAATTCTAATATAGGAAGTGTATCCATGTGTAGCTCCCAAATCAATACGAGTGATTTTCCTCTCCTCAACTGGCTGTTGCCTTGATGTGCAAAACCTTGAACAAGAACTACAAAAAGAATCAAAGACTAGTACCATTTAAATCCCTGCTGTCCCTTCCATTCACTGACGAGGCGCCACTCCTGCGCTCAGTCTGGGGTTGATTCCGCTCGCTGCTCTTCCTGGTTAATGAAGATAGCAGGGGGCGGGTGTGTTTGTTTGTGGTGCAGTCGAGCCACAGTGTGCTTAACATGACTTTGGGTTCAAGCGAAGGTTTGGTGCCTTTGTGCCTGCTCAGTGGCAGACATGACTACTGGTCTGAATGACAGATTAAAGCTGTAAAGTAAGCAGGGGGCTGCAGGTAGGGGGCATATGGTGTATTTATGCGTGAAGGGGGGGAAAAAAATGAAAACAAGGAGATGATGGCAGGCAGTTGTATGCTACTGCCATATATGTTGCGAGATTTTTGTTTCCCACCAAGTTGTTCTCTGACAGATGTTTAGCCTATTTAAATTATTCTTAGCTGATGCACATTTAGGGTAAGTTTAAGGCAAAGAGACTCTCTAGAACAGGGGTGTCAAACATACGGCCCGCGGGCCGGATCCGGCCGGCCGAACAATTCAGTCCGGCCCTGTGGCTAAATGCATTATCATTATAAAATAGTTTTTTTTTGTTTTTTTTTCTCACAGTGTCCTGTCTGGCAATGTGGCAATAAGATGCCACAAAGAGCTCATCAGATTTGACTTTCACAAGTGGACAAGATAAAAGGAAGAGAATGATAAAACAATTATTGAAAAAAGCATGTACTTTGTTTAATGAAATTATGCAGTTCCTATATTGTCCACGAGGGGCACTGTGTTTTAATTAGCAGATTAAGCTTCAGATTCAAATCATTTCTTAATTTTTATCTGTTTGATGTATTTTGTCATGCAGGACAGTGTTTTTAAGTTCCAAAAAATGTGAATAAATGTTTTTCAACATTGTATAATCACTGTGATCAGTTCTTATGCATAATGCACAAGTAAATGTTTAACTGAGTAAAAGGATTGTTGAAATTGCACATACTTTTCTTAAAAACGCTGAGGTTATTCATAATATATTGTGTAAAAGTGAAATTAACTTAATATGAAAATCAACAAGTCCACATTTATTAGTTCTATTTAATCTTGCAATGAGTTTACTCGTGTGGCCCTCTTGAGATCAGATTAAGCTGTATGCGGCCCCTCAACCAAAATGAGTTTGACACCCCTGCTCTAGAACAATACTCTCTTAAGCATGGGGGAGGATCTGTGATGCTGTGGGCTAGGTTCTCTCCCGACTGCAGGGGAAACTTCGTTGGAGGCAGCATGAACTCCAATAAGGAGAATTCACCACTTGGGGAATTTAAATCAAAATCTGGTGAACTCCACCTTTAAAATAGGTTGAAAATAAGTTATTATTCAGCAGTGTAGAATTGCTAATCACTAACTCAGTGCAGAAATATTTCATCAGACACTAAATCAAGCTTCCTCCATGACCGTCTTAGACTCTACATTTAAATTCTTTATAAAAGCTGTTAAATGGGCTGAAGAAAAGAGGATTTAAGAGAGGGCCCCTGCACTCTGGTCCATCTAGAGGGATCATGCAAAAAGGAAAGGGCCAAAATCCCTCTCTGTGTACGTTCCAACCTTAAGAAATGTTAAATGTGCTCTCCTGTTGTACAAGGATTTGACAGCATAGGTACCAATAATTGTGCCACAAGTGGTTTGTGAAAAAGGAACGAATTCCCTATCACGATACTTTTCCCTATGTAATGTTCCTCTTCTTCTAGGATTTGTCTACGTTTTTCCACGTGAGAGTATACTGCTGCATTAAAAGATAACATTTATTTAAATATGTTTTACACATCTTTACCAGAGGTACCAAATAAGATGGCCCGCAACGTGAAATCAGCAAGGCTGGTTTTGAAAGGATTCAGTTCTAAAGAGGGGGGAAAAAAACACCCCCAAGTGATACAAATGAAATTTAATGTTTAAATGGCTCAATAAAAAAAAAGAAAAACAGCCTGGAGGACATGTAATAAAGCCGCCTAATCATCAGCAGTTGCCGATCTGTTCCAAGCAGTAGTAGATTATTTATTAGACTGCAGCATGGAAGGCCAAGAAAAACGTCCAAGTGGTTTGTTACACAGTCCTGTGCCCACTAAAGTGATCATGTCTTATGAAACGCATCATTCAAGTCACAAACCAACCATTTCCTGGCAACAGCAAACAAATGCAATTTCAGCTTGCTGTATATTTGCGCACTTAATGTCAAAGGGCGGCTTTAGTCATAACGGCAGAAACCACTGAAGGATTCACCCACACTACGGAAGCTGTAGTAAAGCAGTCATGCAATGTTTTTTTTTATGATATACTAGAGTCCACTTATTTAATCATTTGGAACGGAAGGATAATAGAGTTTTCATGCGGAAACTTTCCCCTAAATTACTTTGCAGATGACTGGGATTATTGGTCTTTTATCATGAGAAGTAACCTGATCGGTCGTTAAATCATCCTCGGTGTAGTCGTAATTTCCATCCTTCATCTTTGTGTCATTTTTCTCTAAATTAACGTTCATGTCACTTAGATCACCACGAAAGCAAAGATTAGAGAGCTGGAGCACACGTCCTCTAGTTGGTTCTGCAAGATAGGATCACAAAGACGTGACTGAAAATTAGGTTTGTGTAATCGCGAACATTTACCCTCTTGAAACAACAGTATCGGTAATAAAGGCCGTTAGAACAATCAGAACCCCTTCTCTCTGACTGACAGCGCGATTTGAATGAGGACCAGCGGTTCAATAAAAAGGGAGGAAATGCTTCCTCATTAATTCTCTTAAGCCATTATCCACAATTTAACCTTGACCTGCCTTTATCAAACTGCTTCCTAAGAGGGGAAAAAAAAAAAAAAGCAATTGTTTGAAGCGGAAGTAATTTACCTGATGGCAAAAACATTTTCCACAGAAAAAAAAAAAAATTAATCTGTGCGGCTTCATGCGCCGGTCCAATTTGTTACCGCCACATAAATGATTAACTCTAAACCAGAAGTGAAAATATTATTATTTCACACATAATTACATTCCTTTGAGTTTCTCACTGGCATGCTGTGCATATCAAATCTGTGACACTTTGGTGCAATTTTGGAGTTTTGATTAAAGTTATTAACATGAACCCTCCTTCTCCCTCTGTGTTTTGGTAAACATATCAGTGGGCCTGGGGGAGGGGGAAGGGGGGAGTGAAGAAGTCTGGTGTTAAGAGGATGGACTGGAGGCAGATTTAAGTGGCTTTTTACGTTTTTTTTTCTTCCTCTGGTTGAAAAAGAAACGCAGACTGAGAGGACGCAACTTAAAAAGAAAAGTTGATGAAAAGCGCTGGAGCTTGTGTTGGCATGATCCAAAGGAAAGCCACTCGACGCGCGTCCATTTGGGGGTTCTCGCTGAAGATATCACCTATGACAGGATGATGCAGCTAAAAAAGCCGCAGCCTCACAGCGGACGCAAGGCTTCCTACCAGAGGAAGATGTTACCGGAGTCATTTTGATTGCTTCAAACGACGTCCCTGCTGAGGTGATCATCAGCACATAGCCTGATTAGATATTTCACGTGGTGCAGCTGCTAATTTACAACGACGAGGAGGAAATGGGGGGGTGGGTGGGTGGGGAGGGGGAGACTGGTGATATAAACATCTATGTTTAACACAGTGACTCAGTAGTTTTGACTGTGCCATGTTCCATTGCACTCCAACATGCCCTCGGGCTGTTTTTTGTATTCTACTTTTAAAGTTGCCCGCACGCTTTACTCCCATAAAACACTGACTGTGCAACAGATAAAGAGTTGGTTCAGTTGTTTATACTTTTATCATTTCAGATATCACTACTAAATGAGGTGATGTTTTGCAGGAAACCACTAACTGTAGCTTGACATCGAAAATCTAGGAGATAAAGGGTGATACATTAGGTCACTCTGTGGTGGTGTATAGTCTGGGTCTTTTAAATTGGGAACCTGGGTTCAAATGCAGAAAGGAGAAGAGAGCAACTGAAAGGAGTCGCATCAAATGACGAGGACTTAAAACTGTCTGCAAAAAAAGCAATGCCAACGAACGCTCAATTTAAGGAGCTTACATAATCAGTGTAAATGTAGGATTTGATTGTCTCATATACCATGCAAGATGTGTATTTTTACATAAGATAATCAGATCGTGATGTAATGAAGATTAAAAAGGGTGAACTCCCTCTTCAATTAAGTTCAGTTAAATTTTTCACTTAATTCTCTTAAATCCATTTTAGTTTGCATTTGCCATACCACGGTTCTTCGGTTAATCACTTTTTGACAATTTAGTGGTAACTTTAACGAACAAAGAATTAAAATTAATAACATGACAGAATTCTCCCTAAACCAATTGTCCCGACAAGATGGGGGAGTAGTGTTCGAAGGTGAGTTTAATGCTCAGCCTAGGTTTCATTAGGTCTGTCTGTATATGAGATCAGCCATGTGGCATGTCGATGGAGAGTAAATGTAGAGCTTTCAATGTGATTTTGTACAGAATGTGCAAAAGCCCGTTGACATATAGCTCTACAATCGGTTGTTTGATATGGATTGATATTTATTCTGCAAAATTAGCTCAGAAGGAGGTAAACTGAAGCTTTAAAATAAATATCTAAATATTTTTTTTATCTTACCTCATGCAAAAGCAACAATAGTTATTGATAAATGAAACTCCTCCCTTCATCCATTCTCACAATCCTCTCCAGAATTCTTTCTATACCAGAGTCTCTAATGTATTATCTACAGGGTCTTGCAAAAATATCCCCGTCCTTTGAAGTTTTTCACCTTTGTCACAGACTCTCGTACAATGGTGCATTTTACTGGGATGTTATGTGAGAGACCAACATAAAGTAGAGACCAACGGTGAAACAGAAGGGAAACTATGCACAACACGCTTTACCAAATGTCATTAAGGCAAAAAATCAGAACAGCACGGCAGTCATTTGTTTTAGGCCCCCCTGAGTCAAGAGTTTGTAAAAGCACCTTTACCTTCAATTACAGCAGCACTGCACGTCTCCATCAGCTTTAAATAGCTAGAAACTAAAACTTTTCCAAAGTTTCAAAATACATAAAGCTCACACCTGTTGTATGGAGAGCATATGCAAACATGAATTTTCAAATGTTGCTACAGATTCTCAACTGTATTTAGGTCTGGACTTTGACTGGGTCATTTTAAACACATGAATGTGCTTTGATCCTTGATGCCATGGTAGCTCTGGCTGTATGTTTAGTGTCGTTGTTGTGCTGGAAGGTTAAGTTTGGCCCCGGTCTCATGGCTTTTACCGTCTCCAGCAGGTTTTCTTCAGGATCGTCCTGTTTATTTACATTCATCTTCTTATCAACTTTGACCAGCTTTCCTATTCCCGATGAAAGGTATCCTCAAAGAATGAACCTGTAATAATTACATTTCACTGTGAGGATGGGATATTTTTCAGTGACGCTTCAAATAGCGTCATCCATGGCTTGCATGGATGACGCTTTTTAAGGCCCTCTCTAAAAAACTGGTTTCTTCCTATTCCGCTTCCGTTAGGGCAAGATTTGTTGAGTCCTTGACTAATAACTGTAATGTCAAGAGCCGTGGCTCTCTGCAACTCCTCCAGAGTTACTACAATGGACCTCTGTGCTGCTGCTTCACTGATTAATGCTCTCCCTTCCCAGCCTGTCAGTTCAGGTTAATGGCCGTATCTTGATAGACTTGCAGTTGTGCCATATCTTTTCTTTTTTCTTTTTTTTTTTAAAATGATGCCGTTAACTTCTCCACAAATTTCTTCCTGACCTTTCCTGGTTTGTTACTTGGTCTTCATGGTGCTGTTTTTTTCACTAGTCCTCTCTAAAAAAGCCTTTATACAGCAGCTTTATTTATACAGAGAGATTTATGCAGCAATTAAACAGCTATTTTGTGCCGGTCAAACACATAACATCCCAATGAAAAACGCTGACGTTTGTACAAGTTCTATCGATAATACGTTTTTGTATTTACAAAGAACTGCAAATTAATATTTTTCTTTTTTTCATACGGAATGATCTAAAGTATGCCTTGGGCTCCTGTATTATTCCTATTTGAGGTCATTCCCTCCCATACCTCCTTGGAAGGGACTCTGGATCCCTTCCGCCGCGACCACCAGCTTTCCACCATAGCAATGAGGCAGGAGAGCACCACGCCAGCTGCCAGGACGCAGAAAACTCCGGCGAAGCTGTGGATGTCGAGTGCGTTGCCATTCTGCCGCGTCTTGTCTGAGCTGTAGAGGTCACACGGACTGTCCTTGGGCCACCACTTGACTTTCAGGATGTCCATGTCGCCGTTCTGCTGGAGTTCCAGGATTCTAGGGTGCAGGCAAGAGAAGGAAGCATATATGAAGAGAGGCAGGCATCTTTTTTGAAACAGACTAAAAAACAAATCTATTTTGAAACAGAACGTCAGGTTTCTACTAAACCAATCAGAAAACATAGAAGGTAATAAGCCAGCGGCTGAATCCCGGGTAAAAAAATAATCACGTAATTGATGGAAATTGAGTTGCATTGTTATGATTAGAGCAGCAAATGGTTCTTACCCATTCAAAAACAGCCAGGGAAAATAAATAATCTTCATGAATCATGTGCACAAACACCCAACACTGCAGCTTTGAATGCAGCTGCTGTAACTCCTCTCCACCGTTTGAGGGCAGTGTTGGACAGATCAAATTTCCCCAGGATCCCCCAATGCCCATATTGGGCTGTCAGACTCATTATGGCTAACATTAATATGTTTTGCAGCACAGCACAAGTACGCTGCCACAATGTCATTATGCAGCTTAGCTTTAGTCACACGATTGATGGCTTCAGAGAGGATACAGCTCAGAGGTTGATGTGGTCCCTCTGTTAGCCTTCAGTTTATTATTTAACTGGGCCGTTAGTTTTGGTTTGCAGGAGAGCTGCAGATGCAGACACTCTGAGAGCAGCTTATATTTAATAAGAGATCTGACATGAAGCGGAGCGGGGGACATGAAAAAAAGGAACACATAAAATGAGAGAAGAGGAATATAATGTCCGCACAGACACATTCATAAAAATACAGACGGTTATCATTCTGCATGAGCAAAGTGAGCCAGCACACTGGCTATTAATGCACAAAGGCAAACACGCTCTAAGACATGAAGTCACAAACTTGATTGCATACATGTCCAAGCAAACCTAATAAGGATTCCTTAATGTACTCGTCAGCGATTTGCAAAACTTCCTTGGAGCAGATTCCTCCCTTCAGTTTCAGTGACAATAAGAAAGACAGATTTTAGCTCTGTAGTTTTTTTTTTCAGCTCATGAAAAAAAAAAAAAAACACAGAGAAAATCACCAAATGCAAACAAACCCTGCAGCCAGCTCATTTATCCACAACCGGAATAAACATGCATCATTTTGACATAAATCTACCTACCTGCCACTTTAAAACCATACCAGTATCATTCAAGCATACAATTTTTACACTTATGAGTTTTTCCAATGTGGGAAAAACATGATTAAACCAACATGTAATTTATTATATCAATAAATAATCTTTTGCATAGATGAAGGTGGTGTTTATTATTTTTTTTAAATGTAATATTCCCCGACACAAAGTCAAACTGATCTGCACTGTCGGCAATATTAATGACGACAACAAAAAAATACATATTTGCTGCATGGCGGTGCTGCTACCACACAAGATCCTGGAAGTGAATCCCAGCCAGTGCTTTTCTGTGTGGAGTTTGCATAGCCTCCATCCATCCATCCATCCATCCATCCGTCCATCCGTCCATCCCTCCATGCATATCCGTGGGGGCTGGCACACATCTCCGCCGGTCATTGGGCGATGATTGCCTGTCTGTGTCGCCATGTGCTGCATTTTCAACTTGACTACAGACAGACACCCATCCCAATCCCTCCCACCCCGCTCCAAGGATTAAGCAAGGATAGAAAATGGATGGATGGATATTACTAAATAGCCCTAAGATTAAACCAACTTTCAATTTTAAATGTAAACAAAATAAAAATGCAAAAACAGACACCAGCTCCCTCCAAAGTTCAGAAGATTTTTCACCTGCATCTCAGACTAAAATGAATCGAATCTTAAAAGTAGTTCTTACATAAAATGAACAAAATCTATTCAAACGCAAAATATAAAGAACTATTTCTCTGAGGCAACAAGGCTATTGAACTTCTGTAGTGAATGCTCTCTGATATAAATGTAGGAAAACTCTCTTATCACAACTACTTTGTGCCAGCCAAGAGGATGCACTGGAAGCACAAACACAAAAAATAAAATTAAAGTTTGATTTTGCCTAAATAGGTGGAATTACTCTTATGAGTTGGGAGCATTACTTTGTCGGAGCTATCCCTCTGCTTCATTTCCCAAAGTACTGGTTTGATTGAAACCGTGATTCTCTGCGCAGCTTCCAGTAGACAGTGGCAGAAACGAGTGCTTGACAGCTCAAGGACATCGAGCTTAGAAAATACAGAATAGAGCTGGAGTTTACTCTACAATTTTCATCTTTTATTGTGCAAAGAGATTCAGTTTTGACTATGATGAAGAGACAGATGCGCTCAAAATGTTGGTCTATAATATGGCTTAAAAGCCGAGTTCTTTATCGACTAGAGTCTTGAGTTATTTAGTTTTTTTTTTTTGCTATGCCAAATATTAAAGCAGCAGCAGATCTTAATATCAGGGATATTGGTCTTCTTTTGAGTGATATAGAGCTTTGTTTACACCAGACCAAC
This sequence comes from Fundulus heteroclitus, assembly GCF_011125445.2. Taxonomy (NCBI): domain Eukaryota; kingdom Metazoa; phylum Chordata; class Actinopteri; order Cyprinodontiformes; family Fundulidae; genus Fundulus; species Fundulus heteroclitus. The sequence continues at coordinate 289,175 of NW_023396556.1, read as the reverse complement.
TCTGGGTGCGTCCTCTTCTTCCAGTGGAGCTTTCTTGCCATGATTTGATACTAGTATTCTCCAAAGGCTTGACAGACAAGGATGTGTCGCTCTCAGACTCAAAGGAGGTTCAATATCTTTCTGGGTTAGCAGTGACTTTCAGCATGCATCTCTCCCATGGACGACATCATTGCCCATGTCATTCAGACAGGGGAGTCATGAACACTGACCTTTACTGAGATAAGAGACTTAGATTCCCGTAGTGGGTTTCGTTTGATCTTTTGAGTGGTTTTGGAAGATATAATACATCTGATGGCCTCTGAGGGGGTTACTGCTCTCTGTAGATGAGTGGAGTTTGAATGCCTTTGACAGTAAAATTTAGAAAAGACCCAAACTTTAAAATACACCTCTACATTAAAAACAGACATTATTCACCAGTAAAAAAAAAACAAAAAGACTTTTAAGAATAAAAGGAAAAGGGAACGCAACGTTTGACTTCAGGATTAATACAACCTACTCATTACTTTAATCATTGTTTCAGATGTAGATGTGCAAATTTGGAAATAAATGTGACAGTTTCCATATTTAGTATTGCTGAATATCCGTGATGTTGTTATGGATGTAGTCTTCTTCAGGAAAAACACAAATTAAGCACGTATTTAAAGCTGTAAAATGAGATGACTCATTCCCTGTCATGGTAGATTTATCCCCTTTGTCTTGCTTACCGTTTGGTAAGCAAGACAAAGGGGATACAGTTTCTTATCTCATATAAAAGGCTTATACTTGCAGAGAACTGAACAATAAAGAAGAGCCAAACACCAGACCTACTAAAGAAACACGTTGTCATTTATATAAGCTGTTTTCAATAGTTTTATGAATTGAAACAGAATATTAGAACATTTGTATTTTCTATTTTTTTGCACTTTATCATTAAAAGTACCGGTATTTGTAAATTATCATATACCAGTTACTCCTTTCCCCTAATTCTTTTTTTTCCCCTCTTACTTGAATAATACTTTTGGATGACTATTCTGAACTTATACTTGAGTAAGAATATGTTAATGCAACTCTTACTTTTTCAAATGAATCCTCTATTTTAACAGGTTCACTCCAGTTTTATAGGCAGAAGTTTTCTGAATTAAAAAAATGAAAAAGTTTGACATTGTTCTAAAATCCATTACCTTCAAAGTTTGTTAGTGCTTCTTTCTTTCTTTATCTACTTGGTTTCTTAAACATTAGAGATACTATAGACCTATATAATAAAATATATTATATTTCTCTTTATCAAAAGAAAAAAAAAACTTTCAGTATGCTTAGGATGCTCTAGTTAAACTGTTTTACTGAAACATCATTAGTTCAACTTTGCAGTCCAACTGTTTTTAATTTCTGCTTTTAGTTTCTATTTTTCCATGCTTTATTTTGTTTCTACATTTTATTCCAACTTGCTTTTATTCTGTTTTATTTTCTTATATTTTAATCATGTAAAACACTTTGCATTTGCAATTGCCTTTGCTTCCATTTCTAGCAGCTAATCAGCTCCTAAAAGTTGAAACACTACCTTGCCAGTTTTTTTTATTCTAGTAAATGTATTCCAGAGAGATTACAGACACATTTGTGTGAATTCAAACACGATTGCTTTCCAATCAAAGTAACATTGGGCTTTTTACACAGTTCTGACCTTTTTATCTGTCACTCTGACAACCAATGCTTTACGGAAAGAAAAAAAATAGAAAAGCCTGGGCTCTGACACAGCTTCACAGAAAGAGATATTACATGCACTTTAATGAGAATGAATAGGAGCAATCCCGCCTAAAAAGAAGACATCCATGGGTTTTGTCAAAATATTTCATCTTTTCTTGCATGTAACATAGCCATTTACTAAAGAAGTCTAGTCAGCCTTTTTTTTTTCTTTAAATGGCAGTAAAACATAGAGTATAACTGCATGTTTTGGGAAGCTGCCCGTTATCTCTACTCATAAGCTGACTTTTTATTTGAAATGAAAATGTCAGGCTTAAAAGATTTTGTGTGACACTTATAAACAACCCCCCGATTCATGATTAATGTCTCTGGATATTGTTACAACATTGTAATATGTGGGCAGTAAATAACTGCGGCCAGATTCTGTAAAGACGTTTACTTTGGACATTCGCAGGAAAAATTCAATCATTATTAAAAGAGGCAGGGGTTGAGATAATTTTTCTTGAGCCGATGTCTTCTGCATAAACATGCCAGGCATCATGCAGGGAAATCTATATGATTTTGAAGGGTTACTTGAGCTTAATCTAAAACTCATGAAAGGCAGATAAAAAAGACTGTCAAACTAAACATCAAACAGAAAAGGCTTAGATGAGATAGATGGATCAACACAAACATTTCAAATATACAAATTCTTTCCCTGGTGTAATTATTTGGGTGTGTCTAAAGCTTCATGTATCATTAACGTTTCGGAGAGAGGACATAGCAGAACAGATTTGAGATTCAGGACAGAGTGCTTCCTCTCAGCCCTCTATTACGACCCTGTCTGCCAGTGCAGCTCATCATCTATCATTCTGCACTAATTGGTCTATCAGAGTTATGCAAAGGCTGCTTCCCTGATGGGCCCTTGAATCAAACCAGAACACTTACATGCACTGACAAGAACATAGCTGCTCACACACATACTGGATACATTTACATTTGTCTCACTGCTGTTATCCTGTGCCCTGATATACAGAACAACAAAGACGGGAGAAATGAGAAAAGTGTGGCTGATGCTTAAAGCTCCACAGTTCATAACATCAAAACGTACAGCCCTGCCCTAAGTGTAGCACATTAAGCAGAAACTAACACTACGCTTACATGGGATTTACCTACTGGAAGTAGTTCAGTTTGATACTACGACTACTCATTTCCGGATGCCTTTCTTTGTGAGGTTAGTCTGGATACTTTGGCTTTTCGACAGAAATTCAACTTTGTCAAATCGCAAATGGGAATTAGGTTAATTGAAATGACACTTAATTGATTGAGTTTGTGCATTTGTATTTGTTGCTGTGTTGGCTCTATGACTGCCTTCCAATATTCCAGGGACTCAGCCTACCTACTGCCTATTAAGAGCTGCGTAGTGTTCTAGATACCATCTTATACCGATTGTTTTCCAATCTTTTTTTGAGTCTTCCATCTTGTACATTGACATAAATGTTGCTCTGCCTCCTGATCACGGTCAGGCTCTCATGTGTCCTTGTACAGCAGCACACATACAGCAGGGATAATAAGCATCAAACAAATTAACATTTTCCCACAGTACATGGATGACTGACTTTGGCCATTCTTGCAGCTTTATTTTCTTTCTATGATACCTGTTGCAAATCTTCTTAGTTGTACGTTTGGAATCGTTGTTTTACCAAAAACTCCACCCTTGTTTTATCTTTAACAATCTTATAACAAATTTCTATGTATATTTCTCCATCCACTCTTCTTTTGACAAATTACATTTTGTCAGTACAATATGCCTAAAAAAAAACCCAGACCTATACCATGACATTTTCACATCCAAAACTGTTAAAATGTTTTTGAGGTTATGTCATTTCTCCACCAAAGTTGGGTTTTTGCAAAGACAAAGCTCAGTTTTAATCTCACTGAAAGAGAATATTTTCTCCCAAAATCTAATTTCACACGCGTTGCCTTCAGCAGTGGAATTCTGCGCAGTGTGTGCACATTGGGGGATGAGTGTTTTTGAAACAACTGTGCCAGCTACTGTAGCTCCCAAGTCTTTCTAATGCCCCACAGAGTGGTCCTTGGCCTGTGGCCAAAAAAAAATAAAATCTTTTTTTTTATGAGTTTGACTTCACTGTCAGAAATCTTGTGAGGAGCACCTTGTGGTTAGGTTATGGTAAAATTATATTCTTTCCACTTCTGGATGTTGGTCCCAAAGTGGTTCACTGGAACATTCAGATACTTAGAAATATGTCTGCAACCAATGTCATAAGTGACCTTTGCAACAATATGGTTGTAATAGTCTTGAGAGAGATTTTTTGCTTTACCCAATGAGACTTTCTGTGTGATACCTTGGTAATGAGAAACCTTTTTATAGGCTACCAATTAGAATGAAATAAACTTCTATAATTTTCCATTGATAGGAGACAGGACTGGCTTCTAAACACAGACAGATATTGGCCATTTTATCAGTTTTCTATTTCCCTTTGCACCTCCTTTTCTACCTGTATTCAATTGGGAATCCCTGTTTCTTTATGCTTTTTTACAAATAACTTATGAACTAAAGTTGTTATGACTTGTTTGTATGTGCAGGTATCTTGGGTTGTTAAACATCTTGTGTGGATATCATGTCATCAACCCCATCTGACATATAAGAGAGAAAAAAAACAACAATGTGTTCAATGTTATGTTTTCCCACTGTAATGTTGTAATGATGTAGAATGCTGCATCTGGTATTGAAAAGTAGATATTATGGAATGCAGTCCAAGCGATTCCTAAGATTATTATTTTACATAAACCCATTTGGACAATGCACTGAAATATATACATGCAGTGCTTAATGCTATTAAAGCTTTATCTAGATTTTTGGCATTATTTTGTACATGTGCAAAACATATTGACATGACCTCTGTAGCACCCCCCACAAGCAGAGCAGGCCTTCAGAAACTAGAAATTCAGTTCTCACAATAAAAAAAAAAATCTAATTAAGCAGTTAACATCACTATCAATCCCTATTATAATGTAGGCAAACTCCATATCAGAACAAGCGCAAAGAACAGAGGAGATCACAGACATTTGTCACTCATAGCTAGGTTTTCACAGCTAAATGGGCTTAGTGAGTGGAAGTGCCGGAGAAAGTGAGCATGTTGATGTTCATTTTTTTTAATACACAAAAGCAGTTACCACTGTTCTCCATTTGTCTCTATGCCATGGCTGACAGGCAGGATGAAAGGCCAATGTGCTCTGCCTGACAAAAACACTGGTTGAGTCAAAGGGTTCCTGCAGTACACCATCTGTCTGGCCCTCTAATTTGGCTGTCGCTTTCTCACCAAAAAAAAAAAACAAAAAACATCTTTCCTCAGTGAAAAAAATAACAACACACACACACACACATAGACACACACACAGGCATGAAAAACTGTAGCAAGTAAGAACAACAACAAAGACAAATCTGTGACTGTTGAAATTAACTTTAAATGTCTGTAGGCAAGATTATATTAAAAAACTCACTCTCCATGGTAAAAAAAAACAACGATAGAAAACAAAATGAAAACAATGACAAACTAAAGAAAAAAAATAATGAAAGCTACAAGCCATTTTTAAAGTGTGTGTTTTTTAGAGTGTTTCTTAACACGTGTCACAAGCTTTGTACCTTTATGCCAGCTTCCCTATTTTACACTGCTTTGTGGAGTTCATTATCAAGCAAAAGAAAATAAATAATTCTATTTCGCCACTAACAAGTACTTTCCCCCCTCATTACCTTTTTAAGTACTTGTCTGAATTAATGGAAAAAGACAACAGCTTTTGCTTCTTTTCCTTCACTGATTCTTCTTATTTCCTTAAGGAGTCATCTCTTGCTGCATCGGGTTGTAATTTAGTAATCCATCAGGATACCTTCATACCAACAGATCACTTAAAATCACAGAGAGACCAATTTCATTCTAAAAACATGCACAACATCTTTCAATGTCATGTCCTTAGAGCACAAGAGGTAGGTTGTTGCATAAATGACAGCTTTACATTTGCTGCAACATTAGATACTTTATAATAAACAAAAATCTAAGGCATGGTGAATAGTTTAAGTGTTACTGTCAGCAGAATGCATTAGAAAAGCAAAGTGCATGTTATAGCCCTAACATCAGGTGCTTAAAAGACTCAGGTCTTTTTGCTTGCAACATCTGTCTCACATGTGGATCGTTACACAGGTGCACACCAGTAGAACCACATGAACATAGGACGCAACCACGGGTGTTACATGTACGTATGTCTCTGAAACAGCTGGCCCGGTGAACACGTGCATTAGTGGCGTGTGTAATGACTTATCACTTGCTTTAAGATGCTTGCATATCCCTTTAGAGATATACGAGGACAAGTCTCCCTCTGGTCGTTAAAGCAAACGAGCATTGGGTCACCCATGTGTTAAAGGCGGGCTGTGAAGGTGTTGTGTTCTTGTGTGTCTACACACCCTATTACTGACTCAACATTCCCTCCGCAGTAGCCGTTATTGCGTTTAGACAGGATGTTACCATGGCAACTCTATGGCTGCAGCCTTGTTGGTGGGATGATCACACGTTATTAGTCAGTTTGATCCAGAAAAGGAAACATCGCAGCCATTTGCATAAAGGGCACAAGGCTAGAAAGAAAAATAATAAATTGAATGAAAAGGGAAAAAAAAGGTTCAAGATATAGAAATAAAAAAGCGTGGATGACAAAAAACAGCGGCAAAAAAAAAAAGAAACAACACAGGGGAAAAACGATAACTGGCCATAAAGTGTAGACAGATATTTATAAATGAAGCCAAGTAAGTTTGTGCAAGTGAGGCATCGACTTAAAAAGGACTCCATCAGAAAAATGTTGCATTGGTAAAATGTCGAAGAGAGAAATCCAGATGTCCATTTCTCGTGTGCCGCTCCCCGGCTCTGAGAGCCCACTGCTCCTAACAGGGCTGATAACTCAGAGTGGCTTGTTTACAGCCTGACTGAATTTTGGGTTTGTGGGACCACGGAGGTCTGGCTACGCCTAGCCTGTTGGATGACGTGCCAAGTCTGCTACAACGATCTCACCAGCAGACCGTTGTCAGGGCAGGAAGCCTAGGAAGCAGGGCAGGAAACGTGGTGCGACACAGCAGGTTTGGAGAGCTCTGCACCACCAGCTCACTGAATAACAAAACTGGACAACCTGTACCTACAAGCTGGAGCCTACAACAAACTCCTAGTAAAGCCATAAGGCCAGACTCTCAACAAGTCTCAACTGAAATATGGTTCAGCGACAATTGGATAAGAGTTGATGGGTCCACACACGTGCATCAGGGCAGAAATATAAACTCTGGTAGATCATGAGGAAGAGGTGTTTGCGTATGCATCAGAGACGGATGGTGTAGAAACTTAGTTGTCAGAGACAGAATATGAAACCCCGACGTAGAGCTCCTGCGTGACATCTTAAACTTATTGCTTACCTTGTGTTTCTACAAACATATTTGTATGTGTTGCTTGCATTCCACGTGTGGGAATGCCATTAGAGCAGCCGGCCAGATTTCAGACCGTGTTCACTCTCATATTCAGGACAAACCGGACAATCTAGTGCTTATACACTGTGCTTTTAACTACTGCAGTTTGAATATCATATATTTATGACTGCTTTTTATCAGTTAAGGTTGCTTTATGCTTGACAGACAGTACAATGCGCCGCAATGAGACGTGCTGACACAACGTCTGCAGCATTTATGCTCCATGCAGGTTTTCCTCCAAAGGAGCACTGTTCTCCTAGACTCTAGAGGGCAGTGTTGTGCTCCTACACTCAGCATACAACATTCCACAGCACAATGAAGTAGAACACACAGTTGTTTCCAACATTTAAGCTTCTTACTTCCCTCCAAGAGTAACAGCAAGTTCTGTCCTGGAATTGTTAATTTGTTGATCACGGAGATCTTTTTTGGGCCGAATCATAAATACGTGTTATGGATTATGAGATGACAGAAGGTTTGGCTGAGAAAGACAGTTACCAGGCAAACGCATGGCATGCAAACACATGGACAGTTATCTTCCCTGAAGCCAAGCTCTAATAGTGACGTGGATCCCGGAAGACAACATGGGGTAATCGACCAGTCCTGAGCAGGCTTTACTCATCCATATAGGCCTCCGTGACTGAGAGTTGGACATTCTCTGGCGTCCGGAAATCTACCCATCTCGCATTGGTGCGTATGAGAGTCCACTACTGAAACTGTAAACAACCATCTGCCTTTTTCGATTAAATATGTTAAAAGATAGTTTCTATTGCAAGAGTCTTTTTATTACTGCAGAAGTCTACAAATTCAGAACATTTTTTATGCAAAAAACCTGGGGTGACTGCAACTGGAGGCAGTCAATTATAAACAGATGTCTATATTTACAAACCTCCGCCAGAAGGAGCCCTTGTTTGTCGGCCATGTTTTTCCAATGCGGGACTGTTTGCGTAGTTAGAAATTTTCCTAGGTGCACAGAGCGTAAAGATTTGGCCGCACAAAATGATGTAGCATGCCCGTGCAGACCTTGCGGAGGTGTCAAGCATCAACTGGGCTTAAGTTCACTGTAACACCAGGAATAACAAGAGTCTGGAAGTGATACGGGATATTAAAGACCACCATACTGCCAGTACCAGACCTCCCCTGGGCAATTCAGACAATGATGTTATCCAGCTCCTCGCCACCTGTAAATCATTCTTTAAATTATACAACTCTGAAGTCCACTCTGTTAAAGTGTGATCATCGGATAAACTCGAGGAAGTGAAAGGGTGTTTCCTGTGTACAGATTGGGATATTTTCTTGCAGGATGCAGATGTTAACATGGCTGTGGAATTAATCACACCATGCATTTCCTTTGGTATTGATTCGGTCGTTCCAAAAAATAACATTAAAAAGTACCCAAACAACAAGCCTTACATCACACAAGAATTAAAGGAAATGCATCGCTGTGAAGACTCGGGCGTTCAAGACAAGAGACGCTGTGGGAGTCAAGGCTGCACGAAAGGATCGGTGGCACAGGAAACGGGTCGAACAGGACCAGTCCACAGCTAACACCAGGAGGCTGTGGGACTCAATCCGCAGCATGATCAACATGGTCTCAAAAAAGAAACCTGGGTCTGTTAATAATATTGCCAGAGCTAATGAGCTAAAGGATTTTTATATCCTCTCTGAAAAGAATAATCAGGAAGGATCCCATAAAAATCTTTGTGGGGATTAATTGTAATCTGCATAAAGACAAAATTTTAATTGACTGACTACAGAAAATCGTAAAAGTTTTTAAATCATTGCATACCAATAAAGCTACAGGACCTGATGGTTTGTATAATGGTTTTTATTTTAAATACATTTCCTAAGGAACTCACAACAGCATGGCATTAGCTTTTCTGGCTCTCTGTTTGACACTCATTCTGTTCCCAAATTTGAAAAATAAATCTGTTGTTATTCCTCAGAAAGTATGACCACAGGTAAGCAATGATTTTAGACCATTGTCTCTCATGTCCATCGTGATGAAATCACATGTTGATCAATGAGCTACAGGTGGAGCTGAAGCCTGGCTTTCACCTAACTGTAATCAATATCAGTTTGCATACAAAAGTAAGCAGAGTACAAGTGATGCCATTTCAACTGTTATACACCTGGTTTTAAAACAGCTGTAAAGTCCCTCTGCATATGCAAGACAGGTTTTTTTTATTGACTCTAGCTCTGCTTTTAATTCAATTCATACATACTGTAGCCTATCCTGAAGAAAACTGATATTGCTGAATGCAAATCCATTTTTATTGAAGTGGTGTCATTCTTTCCTATGTTTTAGAACATACAAATGAAACTGAACTCTGTCTTTTCAGATATACCATTTAGCACCAGTGGGGCTGGCGGGGTTGTGTCAGCTCACCTTTTTTATTCACACTTTACACTAATGACTGCGTTAGCTCCCAGCTAAATCTATATGTTGTGAAACTTCCCGATGACACTGTCTGCTGTATATTCAGTCTGCTAAACAAACAATTTCTACTTGAAGAGCCAGAGGTGTGCAGTGGGTGAGTGTGTGAGCTGAGCTGGTGTGACGCTCACCATCTTACTAATCCATATAAGACAGCGGAGATGGTGGTGGATCCCAGGTCAGTTGGAGATCACCTCTTGGTGGACATGCACGGGCATGATGTCCAGCAAGTTAACTCCTTCAAATACCTGAGAGTTCATGATAATGAACTCAGTAGGCAAACACAAACCAACAGTGTATTGTGCGTGGATCCATCACTGTTTACACTTTCTCCACAGACTCAGGTTTTTTTTGGGGGATTGTACAGATGTAAACCTGGAAGTTACAGGTCTAGCACTCTTAGTGCCCACAGTGCTGCTCTAGTGTTAGTATTATAAATGACCCTAGTTGAGGAAGAATTTACAGTTAGGTGAAAGCCATGTTTTTACACCACTGTTGAGGTATGGATGGGGAAGTCTCTCTGTCTCAGATACAGAACGAGGCTGCTGCAAAAACAGACTAGAAGCAACAAAGTGAGTTTTGAACGCCGGTTATCTCAGCACCTGGCAAACAGATTGTTGAGTCACTGCTATCGATCAGCTTTGCTTCCAACCCTCTCTCAATATATTGGGGCTATTTTCTGCCACAGGACAGTAAAAGTCTCACATACAGCTCTTTAAATGCACCATAACTCCAGATATTGTGTTGATTCTGCAGTCTTGCCCCAGGCTCATCTATAGGCCACCATAAACGAAGGTGATCTCCAACGCTTCTTTTTAAACTTAAGGCTTTATAGCAACTGTAGTGAGGTAAATTACAGGGCACAGTGGTTTAGGTGATTAAACAGAATATGAAACAGTTAGGTGAATTAAAAATAGCAAGATGATCAGAACTGTTTCTGTAAGAGGTGTCAAGACATACGGTACAGTGTCATCTCAAGAACGGAAAATTATCTAACAGATATCCTTTCCTTGTAATCTTGGCAGCAGCAAAACATCAATTAGACAAAAATGAACATTTGAATTTGCTTATAGGAGATGGATGGACAGAGAACCAGAGGGCAGAGGTAGAAGCTAAGTGAATTGAAAAACAGTAGAGAATTTTGAGTTAGAAACCTCTGCAGTGTTAAGGCTGAATGAATGGCTGACAACACACAGCTGTGGAAAGTAAGAGGAGAGGTTAGGGAAGACTGGATAGAGCGAGATAGCTGGTAAGTTTAAGGAAAGAAAAAAAAAAAGACAATGGATATTATGAGTGTCCAGAGGAAGAATGTCAAATAAAATGAGCAGAGAAGGGGTAAAGAAGGGGGACGAGAGAAAGAGGCGCTATGCTAAAATGGGTTTCTCGTGCTGAGACGGCTGCTGACTGTCAGCTCCTTAAATGAGAACAACACCGGGTTGACAGCTCACTTACTCGCTCAACAAAAAGCTGGCAGCATCAGCGTTCTCCTGCTGCATCACTCGAGTTAGTCCCTCAGGAAAACATGATGGAGAAAATAATGTTCCTATAATAAAGTGTAAAAAGTTTTGCAGCTTCTGATGAAAGCAGGGTCAGACAAGCATGCGTCAGTGTGTGTGATTTAAATGCAGAAGTACGGGTACTGAAATGCAGAGAGGAACACCAGCTCCAAGAAGTTTTTTTTTTTTTTTTTTTTCCAAGGTGAAAGCGGCACTGTCAGCATTTCAATTAGTCTGTATGGGTAGAGTGACATACTGATTATTAGTGAGGTCAGGCTTCTCCTTGGGAGCATTACACAAGCACTTTTGTCAGGAAACAATTCTGAAGTATGGTTAAATGGTATAATCCACTCAGGATAAAGGTCATCTGAGACTGATTGTTGACATGCCAGAAGACATTTGGGGAAACACTAAGGCATCTGGTGTTATATGACACTGGTGTTATATGACAATTTTTTTTTCTTGAGATGCAAAGTATTATATTATCTAAATGTATGTGACTGTGATACATAACATTACCATGATGGTGGATATTTGCTAATTTTTAAATTTCAACCATTGAGCATCATGCAAATTTTGACAAAGGGAGTCAAGGAGGAAACAATCATATACACCTTGACTGTATTTTTTATAATTGATATTCGTTAAATGTTTAATATAAATATATGGCATTCTGTCTGACTGGTTACCCACAGCAGTCGGCATCGCAGTAGCCTCGGGATGCTTCGATCTCACCTACCTTCATCTTCATACCAGCTTTAGCAGGTATGAAGCAGGATTCCACGTTACTACAGCCTTTTTGATATGCATTGTCCCTCTGAATATTTGCTACCACTGGTTTCGTCCCACTGACACGAACACTGTTGGCACATTTCCTCATAGCAGGCACAAAAATATCTGCAAACGGGACTACGTGGTAGAGAATCTACTCTCATTTGGTGAGTCTTCCCAGCAGAAAAATGAGTCCACTATGTGGATACCTCTGTTCTACTCCATTTCGCTCACAAACCTTTAGCCTTAATTACTTAATTACAGATTTCCCCACCTGGGTTATCTGTTGTTGACGGAAACCAGAATTAACCAGGTGACAACAGCATATTTTTACTGCTCATCCCCCACAGAGAAGATTTTAAAATGCAGACCGTAGACTACAATTACTCATTCTTCTTTTGAGCTGCAGATTTTTGTGGCTGAGCTCACACATCCTGTTTTATGTGTGCTTATTTACCACCCACTTAAGTATAATATGGATTGTATTCAAGCGTTTTTTGCATTTCTTGCAGATTTACTTCCCGGATATGATAATCTGTTTGGATTTTAAATTGTTTCTATTGTACCACTGAGTCACTGTCCTTTGATATTTTAAGGCGTTTGGCATCTTTTAATCTGATGCAATCTGTTCATGGACCAACCTGTCACATCAGACATCCTCTGAACTGTATTATATCACATGGACTGTCTATTTCATGCAATGCAATTTCTGATTCTGCAGTCTCAGATCATTCATCCATCTTTATTGAATTTACTGTTCTCTCTGCAACCAGTAGACCATTGGCAACAGGTTACCATTGTGGCTTCCTAAATTATGCTACTTCTGAACATTTTTCTGCTTCTTTTATGGAATTGCAGTTCTCTACTTCAGCTGCTCTGGATACCTCATTATGTTTTTATTTATTTTGTTTGTGACACTTGAGATTCTGGACTTTGTTGCTCCTGTTAAACGTAAAGTCAAAACCCAAAGCTGAACAAGGTTGTGAACTCACCTGAGTTCACAAGATTACCACATGTGAACTCAGATGACAATGCTAAAAGGCAGAATGGCAGCAGAAGAAAAACAGACTGCATGTTCCTCTGGCCTCTTTAAGAAACATTTTTTGCTCAGTACCTGTTAGAGAAGGAAAACCCCAGTTTTTGTTTAACATCATAACAACAGCCATCGCCCTAGGACGTTCTTTAATGCGGTTAACTTGGTTTTAAATCCACCCACATCTGTTTCACTTGATGCCTCAGTCACTATTTCTCTCCTTTTTCTTTGAAAAAGGAGCTTCTGTTTGACATGATATTGGTGCACCTGTTAATGTTGTTTCTCGGTTCTTCCTGCTGGCTTTGCTGTTTTTAAACAGTTTGAACAAATGTATTTTTCTTATTTGAACAAAAATTGTGCAACACATGAGAACTACTAATTGTGCCCTTACCTTTCTTCCTACTTTGTTGTTAAAAAGATGTATTACTTTCATTGGTCCTACCCAGATGTTTTTTTTTTTTATTAACTTCTGTCTTAGTTCAGTAATTGTGCCAATTACTTTCAAAAATGCTGTTTAAGGTCACTTCTTAAAAACATATCTTGGACCCCTTGTTTTCAGCTCGTTTTAGGCCCATTTCTCCTTTGCTCTTCCATTCCAAAGTTTTAGAAAAAAAAAACATGTTTTTTTCCCATCTGCAGAATTTTTGAAGGCAATGATATTTTTGAGAAATTTGTGTTTGGCTTCAAACTGTGACATAGCTCAGAGTCTGCTTTAAGAAGGTAATGACACTGTTATGTCCATAGATGGTAAGGGCCCTATTGTCCCGGAGCTGCTGGACTTCACGGCAACCTTTGGTACTGGTGATCGTTCTGTCCCTTTTTTTCCCGCTTAAGCCAGTGTCATGGTATGTCTAGCTCAGTGCTAAAATGATTTGGATCTCATCAGACGGAGAGGTCTTTTACAGTTCTGATTAATAACAAATCCTCATGCAGTGCTCCTCTGTTATGTAGGGTGCCAATGGGGTCCATTCTTGGTCCTGTCCTTTTTTCCCCTCTATCTGCTGCCACTGGGAGCAATTTTAATTTGGCACCACCTTATTTCCACTATTATACTGATGCTCTTCAGATTTACTTGTCTTTAAAACCAGGCACGCACCAGTCACATTCCATACTCCCTCCTTGATTGCATGTCTGTAGTATGACAGCAGTTAAATAAAAATCCCCTCATTTTAAATTAACAAAATACTGAAAACATTTGGTTCAGCAAGAATGTCACCACTGTAGGCAATGCTCTTAATGTTAAATTTAGTGATTCTGTAATAAAGCTATAGGGGATTTTTAACAAAATTCAACATACAAATTGACTGTGTAGTCAAGTCAAGCTTTTACCACCTTTGTCTTTTAGTTAAAAATAAGCCTTTTTCTAAACCGTGCTGATTGCAGAAAGGCTACACATGCTTTTTACAGTAATTGCTCACTGTGACACTGAGTGAATCCATGTTGTGTCTTTCAGTCCCCTCCCCCATCCCTTTATATCGTGCCTCTACTAGCTGCCCTACCCTACATTTTGGATTTATTACGTTATTACATTTCTTTGTACATTGTGGATCACTTAGTTTATCGTCACAGTTATTCTGGAATGTTCCCATATAACAAATGTTCAGTAGCACTGTGGCATTATTCTTTTATCTGTTTTATTTGTTTTTCATTGATTTTAATTTCATTGTGAAACACTTTGGCTATCTGGTCAGCTCTTGTAAAGGGGCTAAAAAGAAATGCATGAAATTAATAAATAAAACAAAACTGACATAAGCAAAATTTTGGTCATCCTTTGAGTTAACATCCCTATTTAGCAATTATCACAAGATCCAAAATTCCCTCTTTATTCAAGCTCTTTTCAGAGGGCAGCTGGTACTGCAAGGCTCTTAGACCTCCCTGCATTCACTGCTCATTTAAGACCTATCCATACATTTTTAACAATGATCAGGTCAGGGTACTGTAGAGTCATCAGAACGCACCTCTTAAGGTCGCACTGGGAAATTTGAAGTGTGTGAGAAATCGTTATTCTCTGACACTGCCAGTGCTTTTCATTTTTTTCCTGTAAAGTAAATATTGCGACAACAAAGCAGGAAAGGCTAGGCTTTGTGGATTTTTCCATGAAGCATTTAATGTGACATAAAATCCAGAAACGAAGTACCTGCAGCTTTGCATATGCTTACGTTTAGGGGTGTTTAAAAGTTTTGCTACATTAGGGAATAGTGATAGCAAGGCTGTGGCTCAGTTGGTAGAATAACTGTGTTGCAATCGGAAAATTGTGGGTCCAATTCTAGCTTCACCTTGTCACATGTTGATGTGCCCCTGTGCCACTTACCACTTACAATTTCACAAGTAACCACGAAAAATTGCACCGTGAGTATAGATTTTTCTTAAAGAAGTGCCACATTTGGCATAGTTAAAAAAAATACTTTGTATCAAAATCAAGATGCCACCCAACTCTTTTTACGAGCCATGGTCCTCTCTTGTTCTGTCATCTAAAACATTCTCTAAGCAGATTCCTGGCCCAGAGAAATTTGTCAGAACTTGACAGTGGATCACATATGTGCAGGCTAGCTGACAGCCCTGCATGGGTCATAATAATCTAACGGGCTCTTACCTACAGCACTCCGTATCTAGTAGAAAGTTAACCAATATTTAACATTTCAAGACATGTTTAATACAACATTCTATCACTTACATTTTTTTTGCCTCACACCCCTTCCCTGTTTCCCCCTCTTGTCTGCTACCATACTTGTGATTTTTTTGTCTTTCTATTTAGAACAGGGTCTAGATAATATTGCCATAGAAGTGCACAAGGAATACATTTGCAAAAGATATTCTTAGTACATAATGTTTTAATTTCTAATGTTTCCAATTTCTATTGTTCAGCGAGTGGTTTCTATTTTCTCCCAATGCATGCATGAGTTTTCTCAGAGTATTTGCTGTCTGGTCTCCTTCCATAGTCATAAAACAAGAATGTTAGGACATTTGGAGATTCTAATTTGCTCTACAGTACAAATGAATTACTGTTTTTCTTATTTTACTTGGAAATTTGATCGACTGGGGAACAGTTCAGGGTGTAATCCTAATAACCTTGCAAGGATTAAGTGGGTAAGGCAAATGAAGAGGTAAATTACAGTAGTTGGCAATTCACTTTGTCATCACTTCAGATAAAACATCTGGTTGTAAGTCTTTCCTTAATTTTTGTTGACCCATTACACTCATGAGTGTTCAGTACTTGTTGTGAACACCTCAGCATCCACTCATTTTGGTATCCAGTAAAAAGATAAAAAAAAGAACAAATGTTAAAACCCTGAACGTTAGGTCCTTTTCTGAAGCTCTTGACCTTTCAGTAGTCAATAGGACAAAAAGAAAAGAAGAGGAAAGGGTATTCACCCTGGGGTCTTTGGTCCCATGAGTAAAGTTTGCAAAGCTTAATTATTCCAATTACCACTTTCAGGGTTCAATGTCATACACTATGTCAGTAAAGTTTTCAATTAAGCATCATTAAGCCACAGTGTGTGGGTGAGCTGGAATACATTATCAAGCTGAATCATGATAAACATTGCACAGAAGTACAGCAGCCATTAACCACCATTAAACATTTCAAAAGCAGAAGGGAGACTGAAGTAGAACTAGAGAGGGGGAGAGACAGACTGATGTCGTTAACTGAGATTAATAAAGATTTACTGAATGAAAGTGTGTGGGCTAACTTTGACTGTGATAAATTGGTGAAGGACTATGTGCTTAGAAATAAGAGAGCTCAGACAGTCAAACAGAGAGCACAAACCACCAATATCTGACATTAAATTCATGATTTTGCACACTGGAATGATGTTTCTGTTTATGCATACCAAAACATTAGAAACTACGATCACACCATCATGTTAGAGTCATGCATTTAAATAGCACAGGGATATGTGCTACCACAGGTAGCCTCCACATCTGATACAGAAGTACACAGAATGGAATCTCCAGCTGAGCCACATTGCCACAGAATTTAGTGGACAATACTTCAATACGCCAACATACATGGCAAGAATGCATCTGAAGAAGAATGTCTTCACCACCCTTGAGAAAATTAGAATGTCTTAAGACGTTGGTTATTTAATGACTAAACTGGTTGTGATCAGCTACATACTAAATCTACAACACTGCTGTTGTCCTTCCCACAGAAAACATAAAAAAATATCAATCCTCTGTCCAACAGCTGAGATATACTTTACAGAGTTAATAAAAAGAGAGACATAGATAAGAAAAGGGAAATAAAACCCTGACAAAAAATGTCAATACCGAAGTCGATATCGTGTTGGCATCATGGGGTAACAAAAAACGGCACAGCAAGTAAAGCAAAAAGTCACTTCTCTTGCTATAGATCTGTGGGAAACATTTTCCCAAGAAAGATTTTTTTTTTTAAAATACAGCTCCAGGATGTCAATTATTCTCTTAACACACCATAATAGACAGGCAACATACACTTGACCACAATATTCATACTAGCACAACACAAACTGTGGGCCGTTCAGTAACAGGACAGAGAAAAAGCAGCACAATAAGAAACTCTTACCATCCAGAGGAATAGCTGCTGCTCTCTTCTCACAAGACAAACCTCAATTTTCACTGACCCTATTTGTTCATACAATGAGTCATAAAGCAATTTTTCAGTCTATACTTGTTCTTCCTGAAAGCCAAATATACAGGGACAACAACTAAAATTAAGTTTATACAAACTTAAAAATTATTGGTTCTTACACAGTTTCCAAGTTTAAATTTAACTTTTCCACACTCAAATGAATAGAGTCCTCAGTCCACTCTTTGTAAAACTTTAAATAACAAATACAAATTCTCATAATCCATCTACTGCAGATATTTCTACTGAAACTGGGCTTTAAATAAAAGAACCGAAAAGAAACAAGCATGAAAGAAAGCAAACAAGGAAATAAAGAAAATGCAATGTAATCAAAATAGGAATAAAAAAGTAAGAAATAAAATAAATGAAGGAAGGCAGGAGGTATAAAAATTTAAAATAAAACAAATTATACTGGTTTTATTGTAAACAAGAGGGAATAGTAGTAAGGTAATGCAATTTATATACACTTGAGTAACTTTTGAACAAATGTGGTTGAATATGTAAATGTAGACGTTTTGGTATTGCTGATCTGGAATAATTTGTGTGGGTTCTCACAACAGAGATGACATCATGGCTCACCATTGCAAAGTAATGAGAACTTCTGATGTAACGTTCAACAGAAAGCTACACTAAGTGGCAGTGTTTGTCTATAATACACAACGGAAGGTTCAGCGTAGCACAAAAAGGTAAAGTTGGCTTTAATTACCCTTACATAACTTGGTCACTTTGAATGATTTAGTAAACTCTGGTCTTGTCTGTATATCGGTGTGTTTTAGACAGTGAAGAGTCTATTTTTTTTATGGGAACTGATCCTAGTGTAAGCAGAACCATGTGCCTAAAAAATAATACCAAGTACAGTGCAAAATCTACAACGGAATGGCTGGGAAAGAGTCGAATCGTTGCATAAATGCTCTGATGGGTACATAGGCCCTCACTTGAAATGTTATATAACTGCACTAACATTACATCACTGAAATAGCTCAGGAGCTTATTTTTTCCTACCTATTCCATGGTTAGATTAAAGCAGAGGCCTCAAACTCCAGTCCTCGAGGACCGTGTCCTGCAACTTTGGATGCATCTCTGCTTCAACCCTCATTCCAATATTAGCTCATTAGCAGAGCTCTGCAGAGCTTGACTGCGTGTAAATGAGGCAGTTTAGCCACTTGATTCCGGTGTGTAGAGTGAGGGACACAGCTAAAAGTTGCAGGACATCGGCCCAACCAGGATTTAAGTTTGAGAGCACTAAATTAAAGACAGAAAAGTAATAAAAATGTACAGATGTTCTAATGCCTTGGTTTGTTAAAAGTATCGGTTGTACAAATCAAGATGTGAGAAAACAACAAAGAGACAGCATCAGGGTATTTTTTTTCTTTCAAACTGTTTCCTATGCTTGCTTAGCACTAGGTCTTTCTATCTGTTTCTATCACTGAAACACCAACCCTGGGATGAAAAACCTAGTTCAATCTTGGCACCAAATCTTTGCCTGGCCAAAAAGAAATAACAGCTTCTCTAGCAGGCAGGCACATGGAGAGAACCAGTGATAATGTTGAAAATGATGAGCACCATCTTACAAATTCTCAAAGTAGTTATACTTTTTAAATTCTTAAAATAGTTAAAAAAATTTAAATTTAAGATAAAAGCCATGGAACCTCAACACTGACTAACACTAGAATAGAACAAGTTCATCATCTTTCATCTTTGATGCTGCCCATCCTGTAGCTTATGCACATCGCTGTTTTGAGCTGAATTTATATAAGCACAGGTATCTACCATTTATGGACACTGTAGGTATCTTAAAATGGGAAATCCAATGTTTACATAGCAGATCCTTCTTGAAACCAATGTTTCTAGTGCGATTGGTAAATTCAGATAAGAGAGCCGTCGGTTGGCATTGGAAAGAGCATTCAACAAACAATACCTGTTGTTTAAACAATGTTTATAAATGAAGACGTTATTAGGACACAGTTATCCAGGGGTACCAAGACAGAGAATGTGTTCTGTGTACTTAAACAGTTTCCCTATGGGCCACA
The DNA here is from genome assembly GCF_011125445.2 of Fundulus heteroclitus. Lineage (NCBI taxonomy): Eukaryota > Metazoa > Chordata > Actinopteri > Cyprinodontiformes > Fundulidae > Fundulus > Fundulus heteroclitus. Next base: position 269,628 of record NW_023396556.1, on the reverse strand, counting down.
ATGCTCTAAAGATCAAACGACCAGAGGAGGACACATTTTCATTGACAAAATCACCTGAGTTGGCCCTCTTGCTGTGGAAAGCCAAACCGGTTCTTTTCCGAGCTTTTGTAGAAGCAATTAAAAGGTGAAAGCGTTTTAATTGAATTTGGAGGCTCATCCTAGAAGCTTTGTCTGTATTTTCCATATGTGCAGCAATCATCCATCAAATCTACTTTAGAGTTCTTCTCTCCTTCAGCTTCTATTTCAAAGATACCTGTGTTCATCTAAATCTTCAAAGACATTTTTAGCTCATAGTTCAGACTATTATTCCTGATGTGGGACCTCACAGCTGATGTCACAATGCATCAGTTTAAATGCATGTATGCGACTGAATGCTCTTAACTGGTTTCATTAATGCCAGGACTACACTTTGTCACAGCTGGCTCGAAGTAAGCGTATGTGACATGCTGTTACACCCCCAGCCCCATTCAACAGACTCTGTTTAAGCTCCCAGGTGAAATTAAAATCTAAGATCCACATGGGCAAAGGCAACTTTAAAAACAACTTATTTTGTGGGTTGATGTATGCAAGTTAGCTTCGCTCTCCATTTGGCAAAGAAAGAGCTTATTCTATTCATTAAGTTTTATATAAAGGTTTCCAATAACCAAACTTTTAGAAGTCAGTTCATCTGGAGTGTTTTTTAACTGTTGCTGACAATTTTATTTTCACGAGACCAGCTAATATAAAAGCTTGCCAGGCAATTTAAAGCATCACAAATAAACTGTTTATGAGCTATATACAGTTTACTATGTATTCACTGAGACTCATAGCACCTTAATATCACTTCAAAGCGAGCTTCAGTAGAGAAGTACTTTCATATTAGTGATAGATCACTTACAGAGGCTGGTCTTAAATTCATGGTGTGAAGAGGAAATGAAATCAACACATGAGTGAGCTGGGGCTGCAGAGGGAACAATGAAGAAGGTATGAATGCCTTGCTTGATTTGACGCTGAAATGAAGGCTAGTCAAAATATATTATAGCGAAAGGAGATGGAAATAAATGTGTATTGTTATTGTACAAATATCTGCATCCCGGCCTCACTTCCATAACACTTTAGCTTACACAAAGGGATTGTAAATGTTCAGGAATTATGTAAACCATCATGATTGCATGGACTCCAAGATGATCATGTGAACTTATTGACATGAAACCTAAAATCAACAACGTAATAATAAAACCAAAGCAGCCTTCTCAGATCTATTTTTTAATCAGTTTTTGTCTAAATGTTATCCTCGCCTTATTCGTAAATAATATAGAGCAAATCCACTCTTGGCTCTCTGAAATTCCAAATCCCTGCACCATGTCAGGAAATTAAATCCCGCGGTCTAAAGCCCATTCACACAATCGTTATTCAGATGGGAACTGAACATGTCAGTGTCATGTGTGAATGACTTGTCTGATGCATTTTGCACAACATTTTTAAGATGGCTTTCTGCCTGTGTTAGACCGAGTCACTCGAATGTATCATCTTCAAGTCTTTACAACTGTGAACTCTTGCTATCACATACTCTGTACCACTAAACGCTTCACACTTTAGTGAATTATTAGAGTGTGAAGCAAAAAAATATTTAAGGGGACAAGCACTTTTTGCACAGCACTGTATCTCATCCTGCTCTTGTTCTCTGTCCATTTATAATCCAATTTATGGGTACAGGAGGGGTGGAACCAGCCCCAGAGGTCAAAAAGCTGGTGATCTCTTTTGGGAAACCTCTATTAGCCTTGCCTTTAGGAATTCTTATACACTCTAAACATCCAATTACTGTATAGTACATTTGCTTTTCAAAATTGCTTTAAATAGATGTTAAAACCCATGTACAATCCTCTGAGTTCTCACAGATAAATACCAGAGGATCCAAGTGAACAGTACTTGGTTCATACCAATGAGATTCCTCAGGCCGCCAGTTTTGAATTGACAGAAGTTGCTGCTGGAGCACCAACATCTAAATAATTCATTTCACTGATAACACTAATGACAGACACAATCTCACAGCAACAGTTAAAGAATGAGCTAAAAAAAAATTGCAGGATCAATTGCCTTGACCCCAACACCTCTAAATGTAAGTGATTGGATTTTGACTTCTGCAATGATCCTCCCACGATCACTTACTTGCCAGTGCAGAACAACACACAGACAAGGCTGAGTCATAGTAAATATACCTTGGGACATTTATTTTTCAGAGACTCAACCTTCAAACAAACCATGTATCTTTCTTCTAAGTCTAAGCTGTTTCTCCTTTTTCAGAGGAAACTCGGCACTCTGGGGGTTATCTGCCTATCTTGTCAGCTTGTTTTTACAAATGTTTTCACTAAATCTGTAATAATGTTTAATATGTCAGCTTAGCTCACGACTCAACCCATCTTTCAACAAAATCACTACAATGAATATTAAAACAATCAGCGTGGAGCAGGATTCACACAGATTCAGTCTTTGACAGAAGGACTAAATGAACGCATTTAGCTTCAGATACCACCCACAGCCTGCAGAACCAAACTTATATTTTGTCCTGAGACTTTGGATACAGATCACTTTCATTCAGGGTTAAAAAAAGGCATGGAAATGTTAATGTATGGATTTGTCAGGTTTATAAAAAGCTGCTTCATTGATGTTCTTTCTTTCATTACTCTGTCTCGTTGAAGGGTTACCATACTATGCAAATTGGCACGGTCCTTTGTCTCCAGAATAAGACCACACCTCAACATTAAAAATTAGCCTGAACGTGGATGGTTTCTGTGGAGTCTTTAAAGAAACAAAAAAAAAAAAAGAAGAAGCTATGAACCCCCATGATGGTGTTTGTTCCTCCGCAGAAAGACATGAACTTAACGTGGAGGTGCAGAAACCTCCCATGTTCATAGTTGAAAAAAAAAAAACAACAACAAAAGTTTTGAGGAATTCTCTTAGAGCAGATATGACACTCTTGATGGTGACATTGTGGTGGGATAGGTAGGCAATTTATAGGAAACACACTGTTTGGTTTATGTTAAGAGCACAGTAGAGGCATAATTGCCTTCACTCTGAAACTTGACTTTCCAAATTTGCTGTGACCTGGTGACCTTTTAATCTTTGTCATAAAGGTTCTGGACAACACTGAGCTGTCTTCTGGCGTTAAGGGTGGCTTAGTATGTAATGTGCAATGTCTTCTTAACCACATTCTAAATTTGTTCTTCTAGTGCTTATTTTATTCCTTTTTATTGTGTTTTTGAAGATTTTACAACTGTTGACTGCTGTTTGACAAAGTCCAGCTAACAATATTGAATGCTGAGAGCCCTAATGTAAAAATAAAGTTCTTCCAGTTATACAAAATCTTGAAAGGATACCTAATAATGTCAATACCCAGATGCATGACAGAAGTATGAGAGCGATCGACTAAAAAAAAGCAGTCTGTTTAAAAGACTGATAAAGCCATTAATCTTTTGTGCCCAATGTGTGAAAAGGGCTAAACAATCTAACAACATTTCTTCATAGTGAAGATAGCCTCTGGTGTGCCCTCACCGCAGCAATCTACCCTCTGGCCCCCGAGGTGTGATTTATCTGTGTTTGTGACAGAGATTTGTCACTGTGGTAATCGTCATTTGGCCCCTCAAGCATGCCACAGAACATGCTCTGCCAGGGTCCCCACAGAAATACAGCATATTGTGGCTCTATTTTAGAACCATTCAGCTATCAGCCCTCAAGCTAATAGCACAACGCTCGCTTTCAGCCAGGTAATAAAACAACAATATATCTTTTGGAGAGGAGGACCAAAATCAAACAATCGACATGGTGCCCTCTGCTTAGTAAACAACTGTGCAAAAGGTAATAAAAAAAGCACAGTATTAATAAAACAATGAGCTTGCTATTAATTTTCTCTGGGCTTTTTATTGGTATTTATGCTTAAACCCCATTTCCTGCAGTCGCCACACTCCTAAACATTTACACTCTGCTTGGTCTTCCATAATAACACACAAGAAGGCATCTCCATCTTGTAGCTGAAGTTTAAAACATGCTTCACAAGTGCAATAAAATGCATGGCCAGCAACAGTTCCGAGATGTCCATCTGCCATGGATTCCATCTTATGCTTCAAATTTTCATATCAATGCCTGCCAACAAGCAGACACCAAAATAATGCATTCCCCAGAGAGGATTTTTTTTTTTTTAAATCTTGCCCCTTCAGCACTTCAAAACAACTTGTCAGTAGCTGTCAGTTTAAATTAGCAGAGCAGCCCTTTATGGCACTGTTTTCTGACTCTGGTAAATCTGCAGGCTGTCTCCATCAATCATGGAGCAGGACACACACACACACACACACACACACACACACACACACACACACACACACACACACACACACACACACACACACACATACACACATACACACATAGAATCATGAACACACTTCCAGATTATTCCACAATGCTGACAAATGCTTGCAGATTTGCCCGCGCGCACAAACAGAAACACAGACGCAAAGTGCCGCTGCACTTTAACTCCAGCAAAGGAACCCCATAGCAAAAAAAAAAAGAGTTTGAAAATGATGAAGTCATAGCAGTCTGTCTGTTTCTACAGATGCTGCCCTGCTCATGTTTTCTTTCAAGTGTCACAGCAAATAAGTCCTTTTTCATCTTTAATATTATCACTGGTAATGTGCACACACCAAACACTTTTCAACCATGCAGAGCACATACACAGACGCACACATCTAGAGTAAATACTCCACAGAAGTTGTAGAGATTCTCCCCATGAATATTGGGAGGGCTTCAATTTTCCAGTGAAACTGTTCTGATCAGTCATAACATCCACTAAGAGGACAGAGATTGTTAAGGCAACAATAGCTGGTTTGGTCCCCATGATTTGTCGGGTGGCATCTCAATTGTTCAAACATGGTTCAACAGAGGACGATATGGTGTAGTACCTGCAGAGTGCCAGTAGTGTCTGTATTTTCAGGTTAAAGTTTTATTAGAATACTCATTTTAGTATACTTTACAGTATTCATTTGTTCATCCTTTGGTTTGTCTTAAACATACTTCCCAGATGGGTATTCCATTTCAACAACTACTGAACAGCAATGGAAACTAAGTGCAGTAATGAAGTACAAATTTCCACAGCAAGATTTAAAAAAAAATCTGAATCAGCTTTACTTGCTAGGTATGTGTACACATAAGATGAATTAGACTCTGGATTGTAAAATGCTCATGATGTGTGTATTTATACAACAACACAATAGAGAGCCTACTGACCAGCTGCATAGCTGTCTCGTTTGGGGCCTGCAATGCCTAACACTGCAAACGTGTAGAGAGAGTGGTGAAGACAGCAGAAAGAATCATCGGAACAACGCTTCCCTCCATTCATGACACTGCATGACCAGGGTTCAGACAACCATAAAGACCCCTCCCATGCCCATCATAGACTGCTCGCCATACTCGCCATACTGTGTTCACTGTGTACTCTACATGCTGCTACATGTATTTGCACTATTCATATGGTCTTACATATAAGTTTTCTGCACATTTATTATTGTAAATAATTTTTTGGGGGGTACAATACTACATTGTAGTAGCTGCATGAATATATATATATATATATATATATATATATATATATATATATATATTTTTTTTTTTTTTTTGCAACTATATATATATATTCATATATTTATGAATATATAAATACTTATATTCACAATATTTCTCTTCCGTTTCTACTCGGAGCCTTGCAACCAAATTTCGCTTAGATGTACATTGTGAATGTGCAGATGAATGACAATAAAGTCTGTCTAAGTCTAAGTCTAGTTTTCAGTTAAGGCCCAGATATTATGTTGCCCCCATATGAAACTTTATGTTTAAATTATGGTATTGCCTTGATAATAAATAAATAAATACATAAACAATTAAATACATAAAACTTCAAATAGTTTGCATTATCATTACCCCTCCCACATTTTACGCAATAAATTGAGCTCCATGGATATCCTAATTTGTCTCTTAACAGTGGAGAATCCTATGGTTTAAAGCCCAAACTGGCAAATAAACTGGTCTCCTGTCTCCAGTCTTCTACAAACATAGGCTCTCTGACAATGCCATTTTAAGAGTTCAGTCAATTTTCCGCAGATTTAAAGTAGACCCATATGGCTGATGCGTCCCATCTTCCTGACGTATTAACAAGGTTGAAATTTTGATCTTCGCTCAGAGGGAGATTTTAGGCAATAAAAATATCAAAGAAAGTAAGCCTCTCAAGATCTTCAAAAGAATATTTCCTTTTGTTTTATGCAGGGCAGACATTAGGTCAGTGTTGCACAATCAGTGTTTACAAAATGTAAATAAATCAAGATAATAAGGGTGCCAGGTGCACAGCTCTGTGTGGTGGTTTGTGGTGCTTTCTCTCTCTCTCTCTAACTGCAGGGTGCGGCTGGCAGGCTGCAGCCACAGGCGCTGCTAATCAGCTGCAATTAAGTGGAGCATATAAGGAGGCAGGAGTCAGAGCATTAGCTCACCCAGAGAGGTGACCTGACCCGATCCCTGTTCCTCAGATCCCTACCTTGGAAACTTGGTTGTTCCTGTGTAGCTCTTCCATGTTCTCTCCCTGCAGAAGTCTCTGGTTATGGTGCTGGACCTTCACCCAGCTACAACTGTGTTCCTGTTCCTGAGAAAAAACAAGTAGGCCTTTCCAGGACTCCTGTTCAACAACGCTCCTACACTGGTGAAGATTCGTCCTATTGCTCCGTCAAATCATCGCCTGCCTGTTCACCCTCCAGCGTTCACCAGCAAAGATTACCTGCCGAGAAGCACTGCACAGACCTCCGCTCAGACTGCCAATCACAGCTCCATGTGTACCAACTCACACCCTCCCTGGAACCACCCATTCATCTACACCGTAAGCCGACGGCTGCGCTGTTAAAGTCACCAATCTGTCTGCTGTCGGCGTTCAACCTTGTTCATTTTCTGTTTTCAGTTTGTGACCAGAGCCCTCCCTGTCTCCTCAGTTTCAACGTTCTTTGCTAAAACTTCTCAATCATTCACCTGCCTCCATGTTTGTTGTCCCGTTCAGAGTCTGAATGGAAAAACAAAAACTGACAAAGGGTCAGGTTATTGATGTTCTTTCCTAAAACTCTCAGGAATCATTTTACATCACTGCAGTGCTAATATACGTATTTGCAATATTCAAATCACCAATATAAGATGGCTAAAATAACACTAAGATGAAATGGCAGTGGAACAAATCAAAGGGAATCAGTAAAACAAGGATATGGAATGGATGTTGTTTTCAATACACATTTTTATGAAGATATTGTACTGTCAGCATAATTAAGTGTTTGAGAGGGAGATAGCATTCCTAATAAGTGTTTTTTTCTTTTTTAAAGAGGGAGGAAACAAAACATGTTTCGTTACACAGCACCCGTTAGCAGCTTGAAGTTTAGTATATTGCAGCTGGACTATGGCTCTTCTACAACAGAGTATTAAGATAAAATTAAATGGCAATGTGGACACAAATAAATAAACTGAGAAATGTCTGGATTAATTTTACATATTTATAAGAAAGTTTTCCTTTTCTCCGATGTAAATGACCTCTCCCATGAGATGTTATTCCGATACAAGACAACAGCTCAGATCTACCATTTCGATTTTGTAAAATTTCGACAGGCGCATCTGTTACTTTTACGACTTAAATCTTAAGTGGACTTTTGCTATTTTTTCCCCCCACAAATGTTTGACTTTATAATTTCAGTAACCTATTTTTTTCATATATAACTTCTTTCTTACAAATTTCTTATTTTACAATGACAGATAATAATCTAGTTTTAATGGTGTACATTTGTTTTGTAAATATGTTAAATTACTCTAGAATTTTTTTAGTTTACTGGTGGAAATTTAGTCCTCTGGCCAGATTTCTGTTTTTCATCTACAGTGGTTCTACTACTCCTTTATAGATCTACATCTGCAAATGTTAGGGATTTTTTTTCTGTGGAAGAAAATGTTTCTTTGTTCAATAAGTCCTAGTATCTTGGCATTTTGACGTGGAGCAACAACAAAAGGGAAATTTAAATTGGCTGTGACTTGAGTGACGCTTCTGCAGAACTTAGGCCAAAGCAGAAGACATAATTTGCTGTACATTAGAGTGTTGAAGTATAACAATGCAGACCATTTGGAGTAAACATGTGTGTAGTCTTACGAAAATGATTTATCGGTGAGTCATAGAGAAACAGGGTTTAAAATGAGACTGGGAGAAATAACTCTGCTCAAAGATTATTGTCCCATTAGGGCAGGATGAATAAAACATGAGCTTTGTCCCTACAGTTCCAGATGCCAAACTGAAAAACCTGTGGGGACAGTGCTATAATCTTAGATTACTTCACTTGGTCAGGGCTAGATTACTCTACACCTAAAAGTATTGGTCAACTGACCAATGAATGAACCCTTGAAACCTTGAATGAAATAAATGACCTTGTTTCGTTATGTTTTGTTTTTTTCCATTAATTGGTGTTCTGTTGGCACTGACATTTCCAGAAAAACTATTTAATGATTTCTATGACTCAAACTTAGACAAGAGGTTCAGAGAGACTTAGACAACACTAGAAATGTTTTTGTCACCACAGAATAGAGACTTCTACATGATTAAGGATGCTTGGGATGTGCTGAAATATTCTTCATGCGTTGACACCACAATCCCACCATCCGTATCAGGCGGAGAAAGAGGCATCCTTGCACTGCAATATTCGCTGTTGGATTGCATTTGAAAGTCATGGGTTTTGTATTGACTGATACCAATCTGGACCAGTACAGCTAGAACTACATGGTTTGGAAAATGCATGGATGTAAGGAAAATCGTAAATACAAAATAATGGAGGTAGGAGTTGATTTACACATGACATATGTTAAAAAAACAAACACAAAGGAGAATAGCAGGAGAAAATCGTTCTTATTGCGTATCAGAATCGTAAAAATATTGTAAATTGTATTATAAAGCAAATATTCTTATTAGATTTTATAAAGTAAAAGCCAATTAGCTTGACTATTGTTCTAATATAAAGACATTAAAAATCAAAAAGACTCAAAAGGTGAACATTAATGTGGTTTTTATACATGCAACCGGCTTATTTAAGCATATTCTTGTCCCTGAATCTTGTTTCTTTTTTACTGTTTTGTTAGAGTGATATACCTTGCACAACCTGGTTTCTAAATTCCACATTTAGCAGATAAGATTGATACCACAGCGTATGTTCAATAGATCAAAATCATGCCCATCTCATATCTGTAGATAACACAGCCTGTCTGATGTGATATACTAAGGCTTGTGTTGCAGTTCCACAACATTTCCCTTCAGTGTTATGGCTCCATCACAGCAGTCTGCTCTTCTGTTTCCTACAGAGGCCATTACTGACTGCATGATAATACACAATTTAATGCTTTTTACTCCTTTCGACATAAAACAAAAATGAACTAAAATAACCGAGGAAACGGAGGAGATAGCGTATCCTGATATTTGCTAACAAATCAAAGCAGCGTAAGGTGTTCAATTCTAAATAAATAAAGATAAAAAAGCATTTTCTCTATTATTACAAAAAACATTTGAGTACATAAGTCAACTTTGATCTCAAAAGGTCTATGTGTAAGCATTTAATGAAGTTTAGTTCAATCATTCATTTGGATTCATTCTTAATGAATACAAAAATATGGCAATGCACAGCACTGTGCAGATGTATCATCAGCTTTATATACCAATCCTGAGATATAAATAAGTGTTTTCACATAATAGTTTCAATCCAGAGTCAAGTCAAGAGTATTTTACGGTCACCGCGTGTTATCCTGGCGAAATCTCTCTGTGATCTGTGATCTACATGTGTTTTTCATGCCTTGCCAACATCTGAAAGATGTTGACAGTGAATTGAGGGCTGAAATTGCCCCATCAACGTCACAGAGCCCTAACAGTCATGGGATAAAAGGGTAAGACAGACCTGTGGAACAAGCTCAACAGCCTCTGGTTTAAATCTGATTACAGAATTGTTGAATATAGGGAAAATGTCTGCCACACATTTTATGCAAACTACTTAAGTGAAGTTATATGCCACCAATGCATGTTGTGAAAGGGCACACAGCTCCATTTCAAACTGACGTGTGTAAGGATGTTGATCTGTGTCGAGCCCCAATTAATTTTCATTTGAGGTTTAAAACAGCAATTAAATCCACTTTTTACCAAGTTCCTTTAATGTGAACAACATCTATGTTTTTTCCTCAGATTTACACATTTAATAAACGCCTCTCTCTGAAGTTTTTTCACTATGGTTGCCATTTCACCATGAAAAAAAAAGATCAGCTGATTTATTTTAATACACATTAAGATTCATGAGTTGTTGTGCATTGACCACTTATGAATGAATCTGGGCTCGTAGAGGGTGGAACCTGATACACAAACTTTCAGATGCAGCTGTGATCAATAAATTGAAATTACATGATCATGGACATGGTTTTATACATTATATATATATATATATATATATATATATATATATATATATATATATATATATATATATATATATATAGATAGATATATATATATATTAAATTTTGTACCTTTTTTGTTTACATACAGTTTTAGTATAGATTCTACCCAAAGAGACACCAGATATTAGTCTAATACAGGACCACAAAGATCTGAGTGTTCCCACTGGTTCTAAAAAGCCTGACTTGAACAACTAACCCCAGAAAAATCGGATTTGGACCACATTTGCCTGTAATGCAAATGAGGCCTTTTAATGCACTCTGTGGTTTCTTTAGTGTTTGAATACACATAACACAAAAACAAACGTTGTTGACAGTTGATCTTGCTAATAGTAGTTAGCTTGTCATTGAGCACAGCAGTGAGCATATCCCGCTGGTTTTCCACTTCGCAATTAGAAAATAGTTAAGGTTTTGTATTCCTAGATCCATTAGGACTTTTTCTCTGTTTATGGTTGTCCATTTTACTTTACACTTGGAGTTATACTTATTTCTATATTTCTATACAGTATCTATACTTATTTTTAAGAGACTATGATAGACTGCCAACCTTTTCAGAGCGTACCCCGCTTCTCGCACAATGACTCCTGGAGAAAGGCACATGTTCCCCCACTGGTATTGAGCTAATCAATACTGATGTTGATTAGCTTTACCTTTTAAATGGTTGGTACAAAGTGGCACTCAAAACAAATTTTCGTATCAACCACTTACAAAGCAACCATGGCCATAGGCATTTCATAAAAGACCTTAGAAAATTGTGTTAAAACGAGAGAAGAATATGTACTTTTCCCCTTTCAGCAAACACTTCTAGTATAAAATAGGAAGTCATTTTAAGTTAATCATTTACTCATAATAAGATGTACTGTGGATTTACAACCAAAATTGGTAATTTATTCAGTGAGTAAAATACCATGCAATATGATTACCTACTTCTTAATTGTTTTATCAGCACAAATCCAAATGAATGAGACATCAACAACTCTCAAGATTTGTAATGATTGGACCACAGAAGGCAACTAAATGTGAAATGTTTCTCTCCACGGAGCAAAGGCACAGACTGCTAATATAATTCCTTTTAAACCTCCATGCTGTGCTTCACTAATCAGCGTAATAGAGAATGTCAGAATGACAGATCTAAAAGAGAAACGAAACAATTATACATCCGCAACAATATTCTTCCCCTGATAATTCCACACAATGTTTTAGTTTGAAGCATTAGGTCCAAGTAAGGACACTGTTTGAACCCGCCTTCCCAAGAGTGAGACCTTAACACAATAATAATAAAAGTAAATTGCAGACATGGCTTTCCAATTAATTGCTTGTTTATTTCAATAAAAGTCATGATGGGCAATATTCTGAAGTGCAACGCTTCATCAGATATGGAGCTCTTAAGAGACCTCAACATCCACATACTCTAATACGTTGGCCCTTGCACTGAGTCATGTTCAATTCTTTTACCAAACACATGTAGATATTCACAAACACCAATAAAAACATCCCTATCTATTTTACATAATGTAACTTTCACTAATGTAATGAGGGCATTAGAAACATTTCCCCTTTCATCTTGAAATGATCTTATACTTGATTGCAAATGAGGCCAGCATGGCACTCAGTTGGGAAGGAGGTGATCCTTATGGGGCCCTCACAGTAATAACTGCACCTGCTGAGGTTGCAGTCTGGCGGCGTGGTTTTATGTCGCAGCGTGACATTAAAGATTAATGTAAACAGACAAACAAGGAATTCCTCCAGATTGGAGGTGCACGACACAATTGCAGAGAGGAAATGAGTGAATGACCTTTGTCTAGCAGCTGCAAAAATTACCATACTTCCTTGTTTGGGAAGATAATGAATAAATGAATAAATTTAGTTGCTGTGTTGATTGACAAGACAGTACAGACTTTCTTGTTGGCCCAACAAGATAAACTACTGGGATCAGCTCTTAAGGTTGAAACATTGGAATCAGTTCAGGGTTTCTATTGCCCAAATTCACTACATAGGGCAATAATTCCCTTAGGACAAGCAGTTGTAACAATCTATTGGTAATTTCTTTTTTTTTTTTACTGTTTCTTGGGAAACAGATGTGCAACTTATTCTGCTTCTTTACTTAGCACCAGTCCTAAAGAACAAAACCTTCTAGCATTACTAATGGTCACATTTTATACAGGGTTCCTATACTTTTCATTTCAAACCTTTTCAGACTCCAAAATCGATGGATGGATGGATGGATGGATGGATGGATGGATGGATGGATGGATAGATTGATAGATGGATGGATGGATGGATGGACGGATAGATGGATGGATGGATGGATGGATGGACGGATGGATGAATAGACAACTGAAAAGAGAAAAAAGTCTGTTTATAGGAGTAGCCAATTTACTTGACTGAAATGAATCAGGAGGAGCAGGAACATGAAAATGCATTATTCATAACTTATTAGTACACTTCTAAACCTTAAATTGAAGAGGAAGGACTGGGATAAAGAATGAGAAACAAAACACCCCAATCAATGCACATTTAATGGATTCGCTGTAATAAGAAATGCAACGTGGGCATAGATGTTGCCAGGATGTTGTTTACTCCTCTGGCTCTTACCTCTGGGAGAAAATGTCCCTGTAGGGGCTGCCATGCTGCATGGCGATGCCATAGCCACGGTCTGGTGCATTGCTGCTCACAGTGTAGAAGGAACAATCCTCATCATTATTGGCGACATACTCCAGCACTGCTGCATCCCACACAAAACCGAAGCGGCCATATTTCACCTTAATGAAAGGGAAACAGAAAAATAAGACATTAGATATATGATTCCAGTGTTCAGAAAGTTGTTAGTTAGAAAGTTTTAACTTAATCATTCAGCTGGAATCCTATGGAGTATCTGAGTTATTCTGATAATCACAGCTGGATTCCCAGTATAAAAACTAACCAATTTAAAGCCTTTGTTTGTTTGGAGAGTCACGGTTAGACGCATTAAGCAGGGATAAATCTGTTAGTACTAATTTCCCCTAGTACAACGAGACTTCTTAACTATGTTCTCCCAGCGATTTATTTGTCTAAGGGAGTAATATTGCACCCCAAATGGACTCGTTATGTGCTGTGGACTAGTAGATATGACAGTAAAGCAATTCTACTTTTCAATATTCTCTCAGCTTTAGATACAATATGTGATCCGAACAGCCTATTTATAACTCGTTTAGCACACACTGTGAAGTTAAGTTTGGGACACTTTTTATGTTTTATACAGGCAACATATCCATCCTATCAGTGTTTTTTGGTCTGACTGTGGGTACTGTCTCTAAAGTTTGAGATTATTGTTGGAAAAAAAAACATTAATAGACTTAAAATAAGAATCACAGTGTAGTTGAGTTGAAGTGCTCGTCGTTAACACATCCTGTAGTTAACATTCAAGATAACTTTATTTTTTCATAAAAAGGGAAAATAAGGAGGCTGTGATGTTATCATAAAAGTCTCTTTTGATACTTCAAACAGTGATAAATACAGCAGCCAGACACAGAAAGATACACACAGACTCACACATACACACACTTTTTTTCATAATACATTATTTTGGACTTGGTGTGTCATTAACTTTAATGGTGCTTTATAAAATTTTCAAACCTGTCTGTGTTTTAGCGCTTGTGTGTGTTGCCTCACTTGGCTCATACATAATGACTAATGTCTCAGGGCTGACAAGGCCCTCTGATTGGGTAATTTCACAGCCTTTAGACTGCTGCAGAGTGTGTTTGCGTGTGTGTGTTTATTTAGGGACACGTGTGTGTATGTGTGTCTTCAGCATGTCATTGCAGGATATCAGAATGGCTCATTTTACTCTTTACAACCTTCAAAAGATAGGGAAGAGCACCACTATTTGCTTTGAAGAATAATGTTATGCCTTCTCATTATTGCTGTTGAATTGAAAAGATTCACAGGGTTTGCAGCACAAAAATTAGTACAGATCTCTTTAAATTGCCCACTATTAAACATAGGAGACACCTGTGGTACTAAGTTTAATTCAAATGTCTTAAATAATTCATTATGAGCAGCATATGTGGAGATTTCTAACACCAGGTATGTTGATATCGCTCACAAGATTTGATAATCTAAGACATGTTTTACAATTATATTTTCAGAGACCTCAGAAAATTAATAATAGAAATCAAATTTTAAACAAACAATCTGTTTTTATTTATAAAGTACTCTCATGAGGCAAAATCAGTTAATCAGCAATGGTAATCATCATTAAGATAGGCTTCACTGTTAAAAAAAAAGCTTCATAATCAGATGACAAGTCAAATTAAATGTGTCCCTGTAATTAAAATTGTCCCTCAAATTTAAGAGTTGAGGTAACACCATAAACACATTAAAACCTCTTAAGTCCCACTACCAGCACTGGGGACTGGGGCTCAGAGCGTTTTTCCTGTATTTGTATACAACATGCTGAAATCTTATTATGTTCACTTCAGCTATTACAAACTCCATTTAAACATAGACATGTGTGGAATCTACCAAAATGTCAAATAATTTTAAACATATAAATATTAATACATTTATTATTTAAATAGTTTGTGATTGCTCAAAAGTTTAGAACCTGCCCCCTGTACTGGGGGCAGGTTCAAGGTTGGGGCTTACCCATAACAATACATAATAGAGAAAGGATATCTAATAATCAATAACAAGGTGGAAATAATATGTATTAATATCAGTTGTAAGTTCAAACTGCCATCTGTTACACCAAAGAAAATGCTGATCAGTACCTTTACAGTACCCTTTCTTTCTTTCTTTTTTTTTTTTTTTACAACCTTTCAATGTGCTGATGATCCTTTTTTCAGTTTTTATAGCCCTCCACTCCCCAATACAGACATATGTTTGATTATTACTTGCACACGAAACCCAAAATTTAGTGTTTCAGAAAATTTTAATAAGATCAATCAAAAAAGGCCTGTAATGGATTGGTGGCCTGTCCAGGTTGCATCCCGTCTCTTGCCTGATGACCACTGAAGCTAGGCACCAGTCTTTCTATATATTTACCATAACAAGACCGGGTTGACCTGAAGTGCGATATTGGAGGATAAGAATGAAGCAGAACGAGTCAGCAACGCCCAGCAGAGGTGCGAAAAGGGAAAGGTTAAGTAACCCTTACCCTAGTGTTGGTCTTTGACCACACTGAGCTGTCACTTTACTGTGAGGCATTGGAGAATGCTCTACTGGCTCTTACAGTAGCTCTGTCAACTGTCGCCATCTTGCTTTCTGATTCAGGGATTATTCAGTGTTAATGTAAGATATTTATTTGTTTATGTTTATATAAAAATAGCTGTACATGCATGCACAAACTTGTTTGTTTAACCCATGTTTTACTTACCCTAAAGCTCATAGATTTATATTTAATGTCTGTCCTCTGTGAAATGTAGAAGTAATGCCCTAACTGCAAAAGGGCGAAAATCAACCAAATTTAGGAGTTACATATTATATTTTATATTTACAGGTTCTTTCTAATTCAGGAATATTGAAAACACTGTTTTTAAACATTTCATGTTTTTTATGTCTCTCTAGAAGACATCATGTGTAGATTAAGTGATTTAGGATAAAAGCAAAACTCATTTTGGGAGTCTTGCTCTTTTCTGTATGCATGTTGCCTTTCAGTTACATCTTTAAAAGCTTATACCATTGTGATGTACACAATTTACACTTTAACTTCTAAATTACACCTATAAAGACTTTTCTCCAAGACTTTATAACTATTTAAATGACAGCGCAGCCTCCCTGTCATAATGTTTTTTTGTAATCAAAGTAAGACTGACATAAACATATCTTTCATTCTGCTCTATCAGCAGACTTCAACAGTTTTGAACTTTTAGGTGCTTGTCTAGGAGTGTGCATCATTTAGTTAAAAATACTGTTTTTAAATAGTCCTCTTTGAATTTTAATGAACAAAAGCAATGACATCCTTACTTTGTGCTTTGTCATGTTACAATTTAATAAGTCCATCCTGTTTAAAATGCAGCTGCTAGACTATTAATAACTACAACATTACTCCATTACTGGTTCTTATGAAATGGTCGCCAGGTAACCATACAATAGGCAAAGACTGCAGATTGGTATAGTAGTTAGCTCCATAGCCTCAAAACAAGAAGATTTATCACTTGAATCTCATTTAGCTCTGTTTTCATCCCCTCTCACACTGAAGAAATAAATTCAAACAGTCTTCTTCAAGCTGCGCTCTCCCAAAGTGCAGCAACAATGTTGAATTGTGTATTTAATCTTGCTCCAACACAGATAAATCTAATTCTGATTTGAAAACTTACATTTCCCTCCTTGGAATTGGACAGTTGAAATAGTTTAAATTTGCTTTGTTATCTATGTCACTGCTGATTTTAAATATGCTATTTCATTAAAGGTGTTTTGATTTGACACTTAGATTGGTCCAATGTGTCTTGTTAATTATGATATTAAATTAGGCCTGAAAAGTCACCTAAAGCAACATCAACATGAGCATAATCCTACAATCCCAATAAAGATGATGATAGTAAAGTGGGTGAAGAAAAATGCTGTCACCTGCAGCAGCTTCATAAAGAGAAAGGGAATGCATACGAATTGGGAGAATTTATTTTATGTATCAGAACCACTAATCTACATGCACAGCTTCGCTTTAATATAAGCCTAACTTTGATTAATTACTGAAGATAACAGTCCAAGCTGGGATGGTACCGTAAAAGTAATGTCCTGAAGGCCAGTCTTCTCCTGTGGTGCAGCGAATGATCAATAAGATTGTTTTAAATGTATTCTTCCTCAACATAGATCTTTATTGGTACTGCAATTAAAAAGGTTTCATGTTTTATCTGAACTTATTTTTTTTAAAAAGCACATCATTCATAACACAAAGAAAAGGGATTAGAACATAATATGTATACATAATTTAAGTTCTCTAACTGGAGTTGATCAGACAAGTCTCTATTTACATATTCAAGGTTAAAGACATTGCTTAATAATTACATATTTTTAACGTGTATTTTTATATTGTATGAAAATGTATTTCATTGTTTAAATTTCCTATTACAATAATTAATGAAGTTATACAAAACACATAGCATTTATGGGACATAAATGCTTTCTTTTAAAATCTTTCCTCACTTTTTCAGTAAGGATGATTACTAAATATTGTATACCTATGGTTTGACAGTGACAGCACTGGTCTTAATTTAGTGTAGAGAAATTGCTCACACAGAGACACATCAAGTTAATCGCTTTTCAGAATGGGAACTTTACTCAGTGGTGTGAACTCATCTGAGATAAACACCCACCATAAACCCCTGTGACCTCCTTCAAGCCGTTGGGCTGCAGTTCACTTATGTTTACTTAAATAATTAAAGAGAAAGAGAGAAAAGAAACACTGCAGGGGATTACATTCTGGCCAGAGAGCTTAAAAAGACAATATGTTTACTTCTTAGATCATCATAATTTTTGCAACACATCCCCCCTCCCCCCCCAATATCAATAAAAAATGCAGAAAAACAGCATAACAAAAATGTTTGAACTGACAAAGACTCCTTGGATATGCATCGAAACGTTTTCAGACAGAGCTGAACGAAGGTCCGGCTGCCTCCGATTTAAGCCTGTTCGCTGTTGCGATGACCCAGATAACTGAGAAATTGCACAGGCAACATAAAAAGTTGTATAAATAAAATACAATTATAGTATCAGATGGACAACTGGGCTCCAGGATGGCTAAGAAAGACCACAAATGATTCCAAAACTTACTCAATTTCCAGATAAATGTAAAACAATTTATGTCTGCAAGTTACTTCAATTGTGCTACAGTAGTTGAGGCTATTTTCCTCTGAACAACTGAATTACATAGACACACAACTATAACAGAATTTATTTTTTGTCTGGTTAAGAAAAAATGCTTTTTATGCAATGTATTATGAGTTAAAAGACATAATTTGATAATAACAATTGACTAATTGATCAAGCAAGCCCAAGTTTTTTTTTTTTAGCAGGAATAAGAGGCGGACAGGAGACAACCTGGGACGACTTTTCTCTGCTAGTGGCTCAACAAGGTGCAGAGCTTTCGCCAAGCAGCAGCTCCTCCAGCACATGCATGACAGGGTATATATGTCCTCCTCTCTCATGGTTGAAATGTGTGCAGGATCAGAGATAGTTCCTTTAGTACAATATCTGTTATCATCTCATCTTGTGAACTGGACGTACTGTTGGGCTGAAACTTAGAAACGATGCCAATGGAAAGTCAAAAAAACAACTTTCTGAAGACCAAACGTTTATTGGCAAATACACAAGGACAGTGGCAAAATACTCACGTTAATTTACTGTCATGTTCAATAAATGAAATATCTGTTCCAATGGGACTTGTTTGTCAAATTAAACTTTTTGAAAATGACAACCTTTAGGTTAGTGTTAAATGTTTTTTTTTTCGACGCTCACATTTCTGTACATACATTTTTTTTTCTTGCTCAGGTGTAATATTCTATTATGAAATGTGTATTCATTTCTGCTGGAAGCAGAAAAGTATTATGATCAACAAAAGTAAAGGTATATAAACATCAGTTTGTGTGTATTCAATCTATATAATGTGTTTCACTTTAATAAGTTTAGCAACCGAAATAAATAAAAAAATGTAACAGTATACTAATTTATTGAATGGCTGTGCATATTTTAGAAATTACATCATTGTTATGTGAAATATCTTCTCACACCCCACTAAATTTGGCCTTTTTTCTTGCATCACTCCCCTTTGAGTTGTGTGATTTTTTTATTTTTTTTAACATGTGAGGCACGCTTGGGCAGGAAGAAGCCAAGTATGAAATCTACTGCTATATGTGTAATGCAATAACCATTCTAGATCTAAGGCTTTACTCCCTTTCTAAACCTCACAGAAAGTCTGTCTCTAAGTGACGTTACTTCGAAGCAAACATGAAATGTATATCTATGCTGGATGACATAAGAAACATTTGGCTGTGAACTGATGTGCCTCCTTCACTTTTCTGTGTGATGTAAGGGAAGGAAGAACCGACATATCATTCTGTCTTACTTTGTTCTTGTTCCACAATTGCATGAAGTACAATGATACAGGCAGGGGATAAAAAGATTTTGTCTGCCTTTAGCGAGTGTGACAACAAAGAAAGAGGTTAATGGTGGTGAAATATTTGACAAAAAAAGCCATTTAGCTCAGGTTCTTACATATCTACAACTATTTCTGCCTGTCCTTAAGCGAGCTAGTTATGGCATTGTGCTTGCATGCTCTTTCTGTATTTGGTTCGCACATGCTCTGTGCCCCCTTTCTTTGGGCCTTATTTGACGAATCAGGGAGCATCACAATGAGCTGAGCGACTGCTCCCCAGCCAAATTTTCCCCCTTCTTTGCTCTGGCTGGCTTCATGTAGATATGTGAAGATCTGAATAAAGATAAGATTAGGTGCAGGGAAATCAATCATAGCGAAAAAGAGAGAGAGAGAGCCAGCACCCTCCCTCTATGTGCATCGTACTGCATAAATATACATGAGAAAAGTTATTTTTCTTTTGTAGGAGGAGAAAACTGTGTTCAGTAAGTTTCTTCTTGCTTTTTGTTCCCACATATTCTGCGATAAATTCAACTCTGAGAAAATATGCTATAATCACTACAGGTAATGTAAATAGTAGACACATACCATCATATAAGCCATTTTTTTTTTATTCCAAGTTGAATTTGAGGAAACTTGGACGGTTGTTAGTTGAGGCATGGATACCCATTCAATTTGAGTTAAATAAATCAGAACTGTCTTGGCAGAAGGCTCCCTCGTTTATTAGTTATGAAACAAGTGCAGCATTGTCTACTTCCAATTAAAACCACCTGTTAGTCTCTTGTCTGCAACAAAGAATCATTTCCTTTCACCCAAAAAAATAAATAAACACAAAACAGCTTATAGTCTGAGACTACAAAAGGTTAGTCCTCATGAGGCATCAACTCCTCTGTAGGAGTTCTGTCCAGCTGTTTGCTCTAGTGGCACCAGCCGCCTCGTTCCCTGGAGACACAATATGACAGCTTCTTTTCTCCCTTTCCTGTCTTTGTTTTCTCAGTTGTTTAATTACCATCGGGTGTCATCAGTTGTCTTTGTCTCTTCAGGAAGGAGGACTTGGGAAAAAAACAAAGGAATTAATCGCCTATTGCCACGCTCTATGCAAATCTTTATCCAGACCCCGTTACGTAGATCAGAGATGCGATAGTGAAGGAGAGGCGTAATTGGAGACAGATGTTGGAGAGAGGGATCATCCGAGACGGATCAGTGAGCCAAAACTAAGATGCCACCCGTATTAGGATCTGAACACTGAATTATTTATCTGTTTCCTTTCCTTTTTATCTTTACTCAACATTATTGTTCATAATGGACTCTGATGCTGCTTAGCTATTAAAAAGCATCCTTCCATGTTTTGTGTCATCTTGCTCACCTTTTTCTCAGTCTGCATCCATTTGACGTGCAAATGGCGCACACGAGTGTCTGGTGATCAGAAGGCTTAATCCACTTCCTGGTTTGTACAACTTTGGAGCCTAAACATAGAATCTATATAAACATGTACTTTTCTTTTGTGCTCGAACCAAAATGTCTATATAGACCAATTTAAATTAAAGGGACACCTCAATGTAAGTCCTAGTGCATTATAAAAAGGAAAAACTGTATGTGTATGATACTAAATTACGACTCCATCCTAACTGACTAAAAGTTTTAAAGGGGATTAAAGTATGAAAGTTCTTAAAGGGAGGCAACAAAGGTTTTGTTGTGCACCACAAGAGCACCACACATTAGTATCTAACAAAACCACTCCCACATGCTGTTGATGACCTGAAAAAGACTTCAAAAAGTCTGAAAAGGTAAAATATGTTGAGTGTTGGACACTTTTCGTGGGAAACACGGTAAGGATTGTCACTAAACATTGTAATTTCCTTAATCGAAGTGTATAGGCTTTTTTATGTATTTGTGTTTCAGTCCCAAGCCATGATAAATGCAGGGGGTTGTGTCAGAAGGGTATCTGGCGCAAAACCTTTACCAAATGTACGATGCGAGTCAATAGCATGTTCTCCATACCGAATTGGTAGAGGCCCGGGTTACCAACGACTGCCACTGGTGCTGGTGACTGACAGGGCACTGGTGAAAATTGAGCTACTGTTGGTCAGCAAGGAAATGCAACAGTCTACAAACGAATGTTGAGAATATGGCAGGAAACACTAGAGAGTTGGCCAACATGATGCTGAAGAGGAAGGTGGACATACTGTGTGTTCAGGAGACCAGATGGTGGTAGGAAGGTGGTAGATGGTGGTAAGTAGAATTACTCTGATAGTGAGAAAGATGACGAGGACAAAGGCAGAACAAAAGACAGAGTGGTGGAAGCTAAAAAAGCAAGAAAGGTGTGTGGCTTTCAGGGAGGAGTTGAGTCAGGCTCTGAGTGGCCAGGAGGTGCTTCCAGATCACTGGACAACTACAGCTAATGCTGTCAGTGAGACAGGCAGTAGAGTAATTGATGTGCATTCTTAAAATAAAGTTGTTGGGAAGACTTGCCGGTGAAATGAGGAGGTACAGAGGTTTGTACAGGCATTTTACAGGAGTTTGAGGAAGTGGGACTATGTGAGGACTGAAGAGAGTCACTAAGGAGTACAGAGATATGCAGCATAAAGTGAAAGGAGAGGAAGCTAAGACCAAACAAAGGGCATACAGTGACTGGTAAGATGGTGAACAAAGGAAGGCATGGAAAATGATGAAGAGTGGAAAGTCAGTTGGTCTTGATGATATATACCTGTGCAGGTGTGGAAGTGTCTTGGAGGGAAAGAGCTTTTTGACAACCTTATTCAATGAGATATTAAAAAGCAAGAAGAGGCCTGAGAAACGAAGATGTCTGCTGGTACAAATTTTCAAGAACAAGGAGATGTGCAGAGTTGTGACAACTACAGAGGAACATAGTAGATGAGTAATATAATTAAGTTATGGGAAAGAGTACTGGAAGCTACACTGAGGTCAGATGTGAGCATTTGTGAGCAGCGGCATTACTGAATGCCAAGAAAAAGTACTACAGGTGCAGCATTTGCTTTGAATGTAATAGAGGAATTCAAGGTGGAAGTAGGACCATATGCAGAATCAGCTGAGTCTCTTCTTATTTGCTGCGGTGATGGACAGGTTGACAGATTAGGTTAGACATAAATCTACATGGACTGTGATGTTTGCATATGACACTGAACTCTGAACTCTTGGTCTTTTCCTTTTACCCAATTTTCAGTTTATGATGCTCTCTTTGAGTTTTAATTTTTAACTTCTGTTTTATCATGTAGCACTCCAAGATTTGCTTTAGTATAAAGTGCATTACGATTAAATATTTATTATTACATCTTATTACATTGTGATTTGCGATGTGAGCAGAGAACAGGTGGAGCTAAATCTAGAGCCATGCAGGTTTGCCCTGAAAAGCAAAGGAATGAAGGTTAATCGTAGCAAGATAGAATACAGGTGTGCAAATGAAAGGGAGTCAAGTGTAGCCATGAGGTTGCAGGGAGCAGAGATACAGAAGTTGGAGGATTTTATGTATTTAGGGTCAACAGTGAGTGTGGAAAATAGGAGAAGAAATGTGTTCAAGTAGGTTGTAACAAGTGGAGAAAAGTGTTAGATGAGGTGGTGGTAGAAGAGTAGGACGACCCATTTAAAGAGGTGTGAGTCCTGGCCCATGGACCATTGTCACGTGTCTTCCCCCTCTCTCTCAACCCCATTTGCAGCCAGCGTACTTTTAAATAAAGGCCACTTGTGTCAGGTGTGTGGTGTGATAAAAGAGTGTAAGCAAGAATAGAAGGTAAAGTGTAAAAGATGGTGGTGAGCCCAGCAATATTAGATGGTTGTTACTAGTGGGGTTGCATGGTGCTGTTATGTCTTTTTTCTGATGTGCAAATGTCAGTGCGCAGGTGCCCTCCTGTGATTGGTAGACTGCTGTCTACGGATTGGTTACTTGGAGAAGAAGACGTATTTAAGGACGCTGCTGCCAACTGTCCAGCATTTAATCTCTGCTCATTCCAACGAGCCACACCTTTGCCAGCACACCTGGAAGTTCTTGTAAACATTAAGAGTTGGGCTATATTAAAGCCCCAGTATGTAAGATATTCACACTAAATATGACATTGTCAACATCCATATCCTCCATATATTAGCTACTGCTAATAGCTTCAGTCATGCAGTCGCTTATTTGGGCTCTAAAAAGGCAACCATAAACATAAGCAGAGATCCAGTCTTACGGCTGCACTACAGACAGTGAAAAGGCTGATATCCCTCAACCTTTCGGGTTGAGTAGTTGTCTTGCAATTGGAAGAATCAGTTCGATTCCAGCTTCCTCGTCACATGTGCCCCTGGGCAAGGCACTCAACCCCAAGTTGCCTACCGATCTGCGATTCGGTGTATGAATGTGTGCGCGTTAGTGAGTGTGATTAGGTGAATGTGGCTATAGTGTGAAGTGCTTTGAGCGGTCAGTATGACTGGAAAAGTGCTATACAAGTTCAGTCCATTTACCTTTCATACACACCTACACACAGAGGGAGAGGAAGAGACAAACAATCGAACCATCTCTGCCTGCCGGGAGGACAGAGCAGCTGCTGGACTACACTACCCTATTTCTAACATAATGCCAAAATAAACTTCACTGTTATATTAAATTAACTTAACTGTCCAGCAGAAAGCCTGCAACCTCTGCATCTGTTTTAAATCCTCACTCCCTCACAAATTGTCTTCACCTTGTAAAAATAGCTGTGCCGATACAGCCTCTAATTTTCTCCGGTTATTAGTTCTTTTTTCTTTTCTTGGTTACTGTACTTTCACTTCCCTCTCGCTGGGCAAAGAGTATGGATGGTCCTCCATTTCAACAGAAAACGGAAAATAGAATGATGTATGGTCATCTTTGCTTGTTTTCTACCAACAGCCCATTCTCATATAGAAGACAGATAGGGAAAACATGTATGGCTAACAGTTTGTCCCCTTTCGTCTACCGAAATCAGAAATGGCGAGGCAACATGGCACCTCCCAGCGGGTGCATCAACACCTATGCATTTATAAACAACTAAGTTATGAGAACGGTTTACTTTTTGATGTGAGGTTATTAGACTTTGCCAGAATATATATTTACAAAAGAAATACTTGATTTTTGCTAATTAAAAGCCAAATTAGTTAAACACTGTTCCTTTAAGGAGTTTTGTAGTGGTGAGCTGCTCTTTTCTTATAGTTTGGATAATTTTTTTCCCTGTTTTTCTTAGTTAGGGAGATGATTGTCATTTTCTTTATTTATGTTAATCTTGTAAGTTTGGTTATTTCAGATAGTTCTGTTCTGTTTGTTATTTAATTTAACTTAACAACTTTCGTTATTGTTCTAAAACTTTAAAAAAACATAAAACATTGAAAATCAATCATCTAATCTGTTCAACCTTGTTCTGTGGCTGCTTGAGGTTTATAGCAGATGGGTCACTTTCATGTTATGGTCTTGCCACCCCTAGACAGGTCGTAACAGTGGTCTAGAGACAATGACACTGAGGAAGAGACAGGAGGCACAGCTGGTGGTAGCTGGAGGAGAGGAAGATGTTGAGGTTCTCTTTGGGAGTAATCAGGATGGATAAGATCAGGAGTGAGTACATCAGAGGGACAGCTCATGTTAGATTTATCAGAGATAAAGCCAGAGAGACCAGACTGAGATGGTTTGGACATGTACAGTGGAGGGATTTAAAGTATATAAGTAGAAGGATGCTGAGGCTGGAACTACCAAGAAGAGGAGATTTATGAATGGAATCAAAGAGGACATGGAGGTAGTTGGTGCGAGAGAAGAAAATGCAAAATATAGGATTAGATGGAAACAAATGACTTGCTGTAGTGACCCCTGAAATGGTAAAGGTTAGGCCTGTCACAATAACAAATTTTGCTTGACGCTAACTTTTTCTAAAACATATTGTGATAAATCCAATTATTGTCATTTGAAGATCTTTTTCAACTAATGCGATAATGGCATAATAACGCATGCATATCCTCTCGACCTACCAGCCCAGACAAATTAAGCAGGTTCAGGACTTTTGGTTTAAAACAACAACAAAAAAAACTCCCACCCTGTAGCAGTCGTGTTTGGCTTTGACACAAATTTAGTTTCTTTTCAAACTACCGTTTCTCTGGCACTCCCTCACCAGGCTCTCATTTTAATTTTGAGCATGTGCCTACCTGACACAAGCTGGGTTACCCCCCACCGTATTATATTATATTATTATATTCGCCCCCCAGCCAGGCTGAGCGTCATTTGTTTATTTGAAACAAACAATGTTTAAGAGGAACATAAAACAGTCAGTAAAGTTCCCGTCTGGAATAAAAGTTTGTGGCCAACTAACTTAATGTGTTAGCTTTTATTAGCTTGACGAACACTACGGTACCCGGTTAAAGGCTGCCCCCCTCCTTCAAGCTGCATCGCGCAACGCTCCCTGTGCTTCCTCACGCACCTCCTGCAAGCCACCAGACAACTACTATTAGGATAATCCCATTTTCTGTGGGAAACCCTGGAAAGATTTAACCCCTCCTACACTGAGAAAACGAGAAGGGAGGGGTGAGCAGACACCCTACTGAAACCTTTTGTCATCCTGTCTCAGCGAGAGGAGACAAACACAAGGGGGAAATAAGCAAGCATGCTTACATAAATTGTTGCACTTATTATTTAATTAATCATGTGATTAAAATTGACTGTGCGGTTAATTGATTTATTGATTATTGTGACAAGTCTAGTAAAACTAAACCATAAAAAAACACCTTTTAATTAAACTTTTAACAGAAACATTGCCCGTTTGAATAGATTTTTTTAATTTTGTATGGCATACCAAATAATAGTTTTGTTAAATATTTTTTTCATAATACTCTAGATTTACATTTCAGCTAAATAAAACATCAGTACATACCTTTATTTATTATTTCTACATGTAGAAGCTCATCTGTATTACAGCTGTGAAAAAGCAAAAAAAATGCACGTACGAACAAAACATAAAAAGCCTTCCTGGGAGAAATTACCATTGAGTTGGAGTCACTTAAACATTAGGCATTTTGCAGGTATGCACTATTCTATGAAACATAAATGTGGGAAACAAGGAAAACAACAATGAGATACATGTAGACAGACAAATGCATGCATGTTTGCGCACACACAAACACACACAATTTAACGCATAATGTAAAAGCGATTGGTGCACTATTAGAAAATAAAATTCAGCTATCAAACTCATTTCTCTTGAAATATCCTTTAAACCTGTCAGAAAGAGTTTGGCCTATTGGAAAACTGGCAAAGGCACGTACATTAATAATTTAGTTAATTATTTAAAATCAGATCCCTTTGTTTAATGTAACATGTCAAAAATGTAATTTATCTTTGTTTAAGTAAAACAAACTCGTACATACAGACAAAAGCATATTTTACTGGAATATCTACTATTGTTTTTTTCTTCTTTATCAAAATTCTTCCAAACAGCAAGCTGCCCAAGAAAAGAAGCTATGAAAATGAAAACATATTTATACAGCAATACATTATGGGAGGTGAAATCTGTCCCTGGCAAACAGATGGTAACAGATTGTGGCAGATGTCAGAACAACTTAAATAGGAAAGATACATAAAGGTTGAGACTTGCAGACAAGTTAGAAGCAGTATTAAACACTTAGGCCCTTTATTTAAATGTGAAAAATTGAATTTTTTTTCACCAAGAACGGAACCCTTAAGGGATTGTGCATAAAACCAATAAAGCGTTTGCACTTTCTTTAGACACGCATATAGAGCTGCTTGTTTACATAAAGCCTGTGGAAATGACTGCTCTAAGGCAGGTCCAGAGTCTGTAGAGTGTCCAGTCAAGCCTTTTCTGAGTATATAAGTGTGCCTTGGAGCTCTTTTCCCACCAATACCAAAACATTAATATTCTGTTTGTCTGTTATGCATTCCTTACCTTTGCTTTCCCCCAGTAGAAAAAAAGTAGACCTAATAAGGAGTTTGATAAGCCAAAAGGTGGAAGCAATGTAACACCCAGTGGCATAGCCCGAATTAACTTTTTAGCTGGTCCTACTAAAATAATGGGTGGGTCAAATAATTATAATTGAAAGTAATGTTATTTGTAAGTTCACTATGGTGAAGATAGAAGGCGAGGGAAACAGAGAGGACCTTCTCTGTTCAAGTCATCGTCTTTGAATTAACAGAAGAAAAAAAAATTCCAGACCTATCGTCTTAAAATCACTTGGAGCCACAAACATGTTGGAGTAACTTCCGGATCATTTTAACGGATGCAGAACTCATGGAGTTTGCAAATAATATTTTGTCTGTTGTTTCTTGGGAGCTGCTGTTGAGGAAATATAAAAACAGTTGCAAAGTCATCCATTCTTCTTTACAGTAAATTGCTTTCCACTTGCAAATCAGCACTGAAGACACATCACCCTCCACTTTTGTTGGACTTGTACAAAGTTTTAAATTAATCCTTTACAGCAATAGTGTAATCTCACACAGATAGATTTGGAAAAATCAAGCCTTTGAAATTGAGAACATTTTTCAGTGGGGGGAAAAAAACAAAAACAAACATATTTTGGCTTGTTTAAAAATAACTGATGCCATGATTTTTATATTACCTTTAGTTGTTCTGCAAATAAATTTGTTTTGGTTCTTTCAATTTCTAGTAAGTTGGGGACACAGTGTAGGTACTGTAAGAAAGCATGGCTGTGTAAGCATCTACTGTAATTCTCAGTGTTTTCCACACTGAACAGTCATTTGAGACAAAGACATATATGTGTAATTTGTAACTAATTTGTTCGTTAAATTAACAAATATCACAATATATTACCTCTGAAGCAATTCCTGATGAAGTTAGTTTAGGAGGTCTGGGAGTGGAACAGTAGTAGGTTGAAGGCAAGTAATTCTTCCTCTTGTATTTTCAAAACTAATCACTTAAAAGTAAAAATTGGTTCAACTGGTCAAGGGATAAAGTGGATTTGATTATTAAAACATTTGTTCTTTTTGGATTAGATGTGTGTATTTATTTAGACACTTAAAGCTATAGTTGGTTATCCTGTTCAGAAACACTTTTTGTTATACTAACGGTGAAATGGTCCTACCGTCCCAATACATTATGTATTCAAAAAAAGAGGTTTAAAATCAGATCTCTTTGAGAGCTGCAGGCCTACAAAAACTCTGACCAATCACTGCCATTCAAACCGAAGGGCAGTGATTGGTCAGAGGATTGGCTTGTCCTCACCCCCCTCTGTCCCTCAAGTTACGGGGGTATTGCCTTATTTATTGGTTGTCCCACATGCCAATCATTCTGATACGCTCACGTAACGGCAATGCGCGTGTTCGTTCCTGTTAGTTTCCGCTTCCTTGCTGCGCACGCGCACTTCTAGTGTCTATGTCTCCAGTTAGCTTAGCAGTTAGCTTAGCGGTTAGCTTCGGTGTTAGCCATTCATTGTAGCTTTGATGCTCTCACTGTATACTTTGAACATGGCTTAGAGTCGCAAGAAGCAAACTGCGTCCAAGTTTAAAAGAAGGAGAGTAAGGCCTTAGTAGAAAGAAACAAGACCAGAGTGGATTTGAGAGATTTTTTCACGCCATCCCCCTGTGGAGCCTAAGAGGAGCCAATATATTTCTGCGCATGCACAGTTATTTAAAAAGGGACTTATTTAAAAAGGGAAAAATCGCAGGCTCTACCTTTAAAGCAGATATAACGATTCATATGCAAAATACAACTAAACACATTTTTCTTTTTATGAGACAGGAGAAGGCAGCCTCCCCTACAGTCAGAGCTACAATTACAGTTCAGAATAGCTAGAACTTTGGTAAGTCAGGTTGGGTAAGGGCACAATTATTTGTCACACTATGCACAGTGAAAATGATGATAGAGAAGATAAAAAAAATATCCAAAACCTACTTCCACTAATACTGCAGAAACGTTTTCAGTGCCAAATTATTTTACAGCAATAAAATGTGTTGTTATGTCAAGGGTTTTTATGCATCTTTACGAGGGGTGCAAACTAATGTGGAGGCCAAAGTATACATAAAAACACAAAAAGCTACCTAAATAGATAGGCATGATGACAAGACAGCATTCTTCATATTATGGCTCCTTGATAGTACACCCAGGTTCCCCTCATATTTTGTTGTATAAGTTAAATCAACTGTGCGTGTGAACCAAGATATTTTCATTCTTTGTTTTTTCTATATCTCACTATATTACATTTGTGAAAACAGGTTTATGTTCCACAGTTTCTATTGCACGAAGCAGGGTCAGTGTATACAGGTTTTCTTTTAGAGATCCCCCTGGACTAACGCAATCTAAACTAAGTGGTACTACAAAGCTGGTTATCAACACAGTTAATCAGTTCAGGACTACTGAAGCGGGATAGGTGCCTGTTCAAACAAAACAGGAGCAGTTAGAATTAAATCATCAATCACAATGATGAGACACAACATATTACTTATATCAATATCACAGCTTAGTAAATGTCAAGGCATGAAATAATCATTTTGACACTTCAAATTGTAATATGATAAATGTTGCCTGTTGGACAGCAAAGAAAATGACAAACCTAAGATTGTTTTTTAATACCTTTTGTACTAAATAATCTACAAGAGCTAACATGATCCAGACCGCCAAGAGGAAGACATTACAAATTTCCAACTTTATTTTCTACCACACAGACTCTATATTGCTACATAAAATCCATTATAGTTGTTTCATATCCATAGATCAGTGTACAGTTTTTTTTGCTGTTTGTGTCTCCCTCCTTCCAGGGTGTGACAGGCAGGTGTGGGGTCCACTACTGCAGCTCTTTAAAGGGTAATAATGAGGAGCTTAAAGAGGAGCTGGCTCCCTGAGACAGATGCCAGATGGTTTGCTTACATGAGTGGTAATCAGGATCTAACTTCCTTGTGCTCCTTGCTTCTCTAAGCCTGGGTTCTAACTTCCCTTGTCTACCCCAACAGAACACTGACTTTCCCAGTCATTGTCCAAGTTCTGGAGCTCTGTGATCCGTTACCTGGTTCTTAGCGTCTGCATTTATTTTTCTATTTTTTTGGGGGTGGATTTTTTGTGGCTCTAGTGGCTCGCTTTTTCTGAAAGTAGGCAGCTTCTTCATCGTTTTCCTTCTTGTTTTAACTTTACCTTTACTTACAAATCTGGTTCCCATAACATGAAATCAAATTATGAACCCAGGTTCAGTCTGACATCTGCTTAGCTCTAGGAACTGCTATACACCAGACTCATCTCTGGTTTTCACCCTCAAACCAAATAACAATGCCAAAGCATGAACCAGAAACTTGAGAACACAATTAGTGCTACCTGTGTGTGTGAGGCAAGCCTCAGAAGAAAGAAAGTGGACCAGAGTGTATTTGGGAGATTCTTTCACGTGATCCCCCTGAGGAGTGGAAGAGCAGGTAGGATGGTCTTGCGTATGTACAGTTATTCAAAAAGTGACTTGGGCATCCACTATAAATTTAAATCAAGCACCTGCAAATTGTCATTTAGCCATTTAAAATACACTCTGTTTGCAGTTCTTCTAACTTTTGTCTCACAATTTCTTCCCATCTTCATGTACATCATGTGTTTCATGATTCCCAGATAAAACCGGTCCAATCTAGCTCTGTCTCCTACCTGGACTTTTTTTCCTCTCTCCACAACTCCGTCCGTCAGCCCTCCTAGTAACTTCTCCCTGAGTCCTTACTTTTCATTCTTTCAAGGCTCTCGAGACACAGTGCTTCATGGTTTTCATCTTTCATTTGAGAACCTCGGATTCTAAAGCAGGTTAATTCACCATGGTGACAGATCAAGTATACAGAAAACCATGAACTAAATATAAAGTTACATTCAGCATCGCTATGCAGTCTGGCAAAATGTATTTTGGACAAATGGAGTTCCCAGGTTTTACATCTAATTGCAGATATGTAAAAACTAAAACACTTTTAAACTTTTGATACGGATTCATTTTCAGATAACACTCCTTTCACTTGGATTTCACGCCTCAGTACACAAGTTTTTGTCCAAATCATTGATAATGTTGGTTTTTGGGTTACTAATAGTTAAACACAAAAAGTACCATCAAAAAGTGCCATTGAAAAGCTTTTTATGTCCTCTATTTCATTGTACTTCTTCTGGGTTTTTAAATAGGGGTTGACTTGGATGCCAAACAAAACAAATATTTAATAATTGTTTTGTTATTTTTAGGGATCAATAAACTCAAAATGGGTTTTAAAATATCTGTTTTTACGCTAGGTCCAGTCAAGATTTACCAAAGTGATACAGAAATAGCCCTTTACAACACTGTTATACATTCAGCTAAATGCAGCAATGTGTTACTTCACAAAAAAACAAAACTACGTTATGCATGTTTTATACTTAAATTTCCAAAATGTCAAATAAAAAAAATGTATACATCTGAAAAATTCAACCTGGAACAGTTTTTTTTATATGGAAAATTATTGGGAACATTGATAGAAAATAAATAGCCCTGCATTGTAGTACAACTACATGGTTGATGTAAAGTTTAAAGTATAATTTTTTAGTGGAATAAAACCTGCAAACCTCTCAAAGGAATCTGAAAGATTAAACACACACACACAAAGCATCCTAAATGACATTGGAGCCTCTAGTTGTGACATTCTGCAGAATAAAGTTTTGAGACATTATCCATTCCTAGTTTGTACACTGCCAAAGTACTTTTTGAGGAAGAGTTAATATTTGCCTTGAACCTACCACAGTTCCACTGCCGAGTCGCCTAAACTAACTTTATTAGGAATTGTTTCACAGGTAAGATATTGTGCCAAACGGTCTGAGTGCCGTGTCAAATAGCCTGCATATCCCCAGTGAGTAATCGGTAAAGATAATACTGGCATGGGTTTTAGCAAATTATTACATGAAAGCAATAAATTAATTAAAACTGGCAAAAGAAATGGTGCAAAGGTAAGTAGAAAAAATGTGTTTCATGTTTTGGCTGGGTCAAATGTACAATTCTCTCCCCAGTGTAATTAAACAGAGTGGCTTTTTGTCAACAACTCCTTTTCCTCTCACAATAATTTGTGGATCAGAAAAATCTTTCACTTCTATGACCTAATAATACTGTGCAAGTAAATTAACAAGCCTGATTGATGTCAAATGAGCTGGCAGAGGACAGAAAATCACTAATAGTTTGCAGAATTGTGCAGAGCAACTGACACTTTTTGCCAATATTTCAATACACTTGTATTAAATGGTATTTGAACTACACTCACACAATATTAATGAACAGCTGGTGTCTCTAAATCTTCTGGATTGGTCTTTTTGCTGATTAGCATTTTAAAGTTAAAACCATTATCACTTACAAAGTTGTTTGAGAGTTATTTCTTCACAATAATTGAT
This sequence comes from Fundulus heteroclitus, assembly GCF_011125445.2. NCBI lineage: Eukaryota > Metazoa > Chordata > Actinopteri > Cyprinodontiformes > Fundulidae > Fundulus > Fundulus heteroclitus. The sequence goes on along the minus strand of NW_023396556.1, from coordinate 236,727 downwards.
CCATTTGACTTAATGCTAATGTCAACACAGGCTTATGAAATGTACCAATTCTACGCTTGTAAAGAGACCAAGAGAGAATTCTAGAAGTGTATTCTGGTGTACACGTTCCATGTAAACATTGTCCAAAGGAACAGTAAAATCAGAGACTAGATTACCAGGAATAAATTAAGAAATGCTGTTTAGACAAATCTCTCTCTGGGTCGAAAAATCAAACCTGTTGCCTTTAATTGTGTTCTGCCTCACAACGTGCTGATATACTTAGAGTACATGTCTTATTATTGTAATGTTAGCATCTGGGACTTTGGGCACAGTTTTGTCAACATTTACATCTGATATTTATATAACAGGAATAAAAAGGCACATAACTTCAAAAGGCACACACATATATATATATTAGAGCCGTTAATGAAACAAAACATTGGGGACTGGCACCATTTTTAGAGAGGGCTATGTCAAAGAGAAATGGAAACATGGCTACAGCTTGAGAAAGTCGACTCATCCACTGGTGTACCAATTACTGGATGGAATCATCTTCTCCAGTAATTTAAAGATAAATAAGTTTTTTCTGCCGGCTCAAACCTACTGAATTAGCTCATTTTGCTACGCCCAAAGGGTTCACAGATGCTAAATTGCACGTCTATCCGTACTTTGATGTTTTCAGACTAAAAATTCCATCCTCATGATCTATAAAAACCTCCCCTATTTTACAATGAATGCCACAGATGATCACATACAGTGAGTTGGTTCACTGTTTGCATGAAGGGGTCAAAACCACAAATCTCTTGCTTATTATTCCTGTAAAATGTGGGACGGTATGTTTTGAAGGATATTTTAAAAAATACCTTCACGCATCTGCTCACAAAATAAACACTGACAAAACCAATAATTCATCTAATATCATCGTAAATGCCCCATTTGTAAAAACAAATGAATAGTGTGATGTTAGACCAACTGCAGTGTGATGTGACGGCTCCCCTCCAACTTTGCCTCTGTATGGTAAAAACTCATTAAAGTGCAATGAAACTCACAAAAGTCATTGAAACAGCTAAAATACCAAGAACTTGTGGATGTGGACAAACTGTTTGTGGACAACTGAAGTCAGGTATTAATGTTTCATATGTCTTAGGGAAAATGCTAAAAGTAGGTCGGTTGAGAGCTATTCAGCAACGTTTTGGGAGCCTTATCATCAGAACTATGTATCTTTTTTGTTACAGGTGTTTCTAATTTGTTTATTTCCCCAATCTGTTTAGTTTATATCAATTCAAAGCATAAGCACTATACCATATCAATAGCGGCCTCTTATGATGTAATCTGGAGTCCATAGCGTCCTCAGTGAAGCAACTGCCCTATCAGTATGTGAAGAGTATTTTTGGAGACCTTCAGAGTTTCTGTGTATAAAGTCCAGAATAGTTTATAAACTCATAAAATACATCAGAATCCTTACTCTTTTCCTATAGAGCCATGGAATGAATAGCGCCGTTAATGCACATGAACGTCTTGATTTCGCTGGCCAAGTAAAATACTTTTTGGAGAAATCTTGGATCCAAAATAAGTACAGTCTACCGTCTGAGTAAATGCTGATGGTTTCCTGGCCAAAAATAAGACTAGGCACCTGAATCCGGCTAGTTCTGTGCTCCTGCAGTAAAGGAACTGAAAGATCCCCCAAAAGACACAGGAGTCTAAGCACATAGACAGAACCTGTCCTTCCCTTCCACTGCCCTGATAGGAGACACCATTTAAACCACAGCTTTCACACCTGCCATGGGTGCCAATCCGAGCAAACGATTTCCCTAGCACCTAGTTGTTAGGCTGTGACTACGCAACTCAACTCTCCCCATCAGAAGTCCTCTGCGGTTCATCAAAATGAGAACACAGTAAGAGGTTGTGTCTGAGCAAAGTCAGGATTTTTTTTTCTGTATTATAAGCTTTGACATCATTAGTTTTAGTGGCAAATTATCTATGTACGCTGAAAATAAAACTCTATTATATTGTGTTGTGTCAAATCAAGTTGTATTATAATGTGCCACAATGTATCTTCTCATATTATTCCAGGCATAATTTTTTACTTTTTGTCATAATTGCCATTTGTTACCTTGTTTTTTTCCTCTTCCTCCCTCCCCAACATCACTGTTCTTTTGGCAGTTCTCCAAATCCCTCTCCCTTTTCTAACTCACTCTCCAGACTGTGATGTATGGATGTCTGAGTTCTCCAAAAGTCCATTAGCTGCTGGCACCAAGCTGCCTCTTTTCCCACAGAAGGAGATAAAAACCCGAAGTGTGGCTGCCCAGTGAGTTGCATGAGAATGAGAGGCCAAAGGAAAGAGTCTGATTGTGGGAAACAAGAGCGATAGAGAGAAAGATTAAAAAAGTAAAAGAGGGATTTGAAAACACTTTGATAGAAAACCCTGCAGCATTGTGTTAGTGTTGAATGTGGAGATTGTATGAAATAAATAAGTGACACAAAGCGAAACGGCACAAAATAGAGAGTGAAAGAATCAAGCACAAAATCTTTAAGCTTGCAACACACGCGCAATAGAGGAGAGCAAGAAGTCAGGGGAAACAGCTAGAAGATGGCAAAAAGGGTAGAGATGGGAACATTGAGGAGAAGAGACAGTGGACTGTGGTCCTCTATTTATTTGCAATTCAGCAGCTAAAATGGTTTCCTGCTCCATAAAAAAAAAAACTGGAGAGATACACTGAATCACACAAGGTTTTTGCGTTTCTTATCCCCTTCTCATCTTGTAATGATTAGTTTCCAGTTAGACAGTAGGCAGCAGTTCTTGGCATAGGCCACATACATATCAATGGTTGCCTAGGGCTCCAGCCTCTGCAACAACTCATGGAATAACAGCAACAATTTACTGCCCTGACTGGTGCCTTTTTTCATGCTCTGTAGTGGAAAATATATATAAAAAAAATCCCCCTACCCCTGCAACCTGTTGTTCCTCATTCCGGTGAACCTCCCACTGCTGTCAATTTAATGCACCGAAAAGAAAAACTGAACCTATCTACCGATGCGCAGCAATCAGCTGATCCATTGTAAGTAGGTAAAGACATTTTTAAAATGTGTGTTTAAATTCATTTGCAGAATGTGTGAGAATGATTGCTAACCTTTTAATATATTCCTCAGAACAGCTGAGCCAAATAACATGAGCAGGCATGTTCTGTTGATAGAAGCTGAAGTTAGCATATGATCCACAGTTTTGATCTGTTTCATGGTTTCTTTTTCCTCCTGGAACATTGTGAACTAATGTTAGAACAGCCTTACATGGGTCTACCTGCGGAATGGTTGTTAGACTGTATTTTTTTCTGTGAATAGGCCAAGGAGATATCTGGCATATCAGGTTCAAATTAAACTGTTTTAAAAAAAAAGTCATAAATATCTTTTTACACCACATTTGGCTCATTGAATATCTATAGTTTAAATTCTCTTGTCACCCAAAAACGTTATTTTTAATTTTAATTCATGTGGAGTCTCCATTTAATTTTTTCTGACATTGTTAATTTGCATCACATAAGTCTGTTACTGGAAAAAAAATGGGAACACCCACATTTAAATATTCCCCAGAAATATAATATTCCTCAGAAAACAGTTGGCAGATTAAATTACTGGAACGTGTTTTTATGGCTGTTGAGGAACAGAGCTACTCTAAAATCTGGTAGAAATTGGTAGGAACATCTCCCTCTTTATTACATGTTGCAGCTCTGCTTTTATTTTATGCTAAGGATCTGCTTGTCAGCTAGCTAAGTTAAAATAAAGCAAAGATACCTATTAATGCTACTGTTGATACTGTAACTGGTGTGAAACCATACACGTGTAGCGTGATCTCCTCTATTTTATGAATCCATAATCTTAACCGAGTAATTTACTGACATATCAAGCAGCTGGATGTTTTGCATGTATTGTTCAGCAACAACTTAACTTAATCCATGTCTGTCCATCACAGTTGCACTGAGAAAATTGTACCCACATCTGTCAACACATGAAATTTGTGGTCTGTTTTTACTGTGCCAATAAAAAAAGTCTAAAAGTTTTAAGTTTTCTAAACCTCTGAGTAGACAGAAAACAACCATCTGTAATTTCCAAATGCATTCAGATTTTCTTTTTAGTACAGTTTTGGTACTTTTTTTACCTGCTGACAATGGCTATTTTAGAGAAATCAACATTATCCATTATTAAAAACTAGCTTACAAGCTTTTATTGTTATGCCAGAAGTTACGAAAGAAAATATATTAGATGCTATGCGGTGAGGTGGATGGGTTGGGCGCAGGATTGGATGGACCATCACCTCGCCTAAGGCACCAAAATGGCTATGGCCTGCCCTGGTAAACATATTAAAAATATATTCATGTTGGAGAGCATTTCTTACAAGGTCAATGTAAGAAACTATGCCCCTTCATGTTTTTGTATCCATATTTGCTTCTGTGTGACTTAAAACATTTCTCTAAGCCAGTATTTTAATTTTCTGCAAACCACCAATGTTTTAATCTTCTGCAAACCAGTAAATAATTTTATTAATAATGCAATTTAACTCTTTAGTTAAACAAACAAAACAAATTATGAGCCAAATGATCAACAATGCATATCAAAACAGGCAGGAAGAAGATTAATGTTAGGTCATCACTCCAGCAAACTCTTTCCTGTACAAAAGTCATTTTATGACAAAACATTTTGAAGATATACATGTTTTAGATCAATAACTGTTAAAATATTATAGAAACTTTGTGCAACCCAGCATGCTGAAAAAGATGTTGGTGAGTGAGGTCAGAACACAAGTAATACTGGTAACTCTGGTAATGGAGTATTTTGCTAAAAAACATTAAACTGACTGTAATATGACAGATCTTAGTTGTTGTTTTTTTTGTAATATGTCTTGTTGCACTCTAAGTCAAATTTGTTTATTTACTTTATTATGAAGCGCAAGGAAAGGCTCTGTATTTATTAAGACTTGAAAATGTATTAAGTAAATGAAATTTAAGGGTGTTCACGATATTTTACTGTCGAAAAATAACACGAATGAATGAATAAATGTCACAAACAACGCAATTTAGAGCAGATTTTTTAAACACCAAGTTGGTATCAACATTTGATCAGTCTTACATAGTTACTCCCAACCTTTGCACTTTTCTAGAAGTCAAATTTGTACGGAGCCCCTAAAGGGACATGGAGGGAAAAAAAAAATATTGTGAGATCTCGCAAAAACATTGCGAGATCTCGCAATAGTTTTTTTTTCCTCCATGTCCTTTTAGGGGCTCCGTAGATTTGGACCCTTGAACATGAAGTTAAAAAAACACTGCTCTTGAAAAATGATAGATGTACATCCCTAAAAGGAGACATGCAGAAAGTGTCTTCGCCATATGCCAACAGCTTCTTAGGAAAACAGATAAGTTTCTCAATTAACAAGATCACATGTTGTTCAAAATCAAAATTCAAGTCTGTATTTAGGCATTTTAAACATTGTTAACTTTTTTATTCTTTTTCTTAATTTTTCCAGCACAAGGATAATTACTTTAATTTTGAAGTAATTAAAAGCCATCTTTGTAATATTCACCCTTTAACACATTCAAGCGAAAAATTCTGTACTAGAAGCTCACAGTGCTTGCCTCTTCCTGAGTGGATCACAGATTCCTGTCTGACCAGCGGCAGCATGTGAGACTGGGGATCATATTTTTGCCACACAAAAACCATCATCACCAGTTACCCCAGATGTGTGTTCTCTCCCTCACTCATCTTCTCTCTGTGCAGAAGTGACAGCACCTCAGCTGACCCATTTGTGAAACTCCTGAAGTTCGCAGATGAAATCACTGATATTGGTTTGGCCAGGGACACTGACAAGTCTGTACAGACAGGAGGTGGATCGGCGGTTCCACTCGAGTGGGCTGAACCTTCTGGAGCTTAACAGACTGTGAGCAGTGGAAACATCCTCAACAACACTTTGTCTGCTGTGGATCACTTGTGGTTCCTAGGAATCACCCGTTTCTCCTGTCCCGGGCTGGTCCTCACTCACAGACACTGGAATAATGCCCCAGCAATCTGTCCCGTGTTCATCCATCACTGTGGTTTGCCTCATCCTCAAAATAGGACAGGTCCAAACTACAACGAGCAATTGGGTCAGCAGAGAGGATCATCAGGGCTGACCTTTCCTCTATTCAGGACTTGTACAGGTCGTGGGTCAGGACAAGGGCAGCTAATAAGCACACACCTTGTACACAAACTGTACAGACTTTTACCTTACCTTAGTGCAACAGGGCACCATTTACAAAGAAAAAAAAATATTTCCACAGCTTCTTCCCTCAGGCTGGCAATCTGATGAACACTTAACAGTCAGAATGCTTTTATTGATACAATGGATATTTGCATAAACACAACCATGTCTTCTTCCTTTGTAAAAACACTGTATATGGATATTTACAAAACAATGAACATATATTTATCTCCCTTTTTAGAATTTTTTATTTAGAATGTCTTCATTGAGAGAAAAGTGGAACTAAAGTCATACTCTTTGTATGTGTGTACAAACCAGTTATAGCTTATTCTGATGCTGATGTTAAGGTGATTTGCCTCATTGTCTGTGTGTGAGAAATGCCATTAAGTTTATGATGTTCCTCTTTATTGGGAGTATTTTTTTAGAGAGGAGATGTCAGACTAGTCAATTTTAGACTACTCATGACACTGGCGACTAGACAGTAAAAACAACTTAAGCCAAATCCTTTTAAATCAACACTCAACATGATCTACTATACGCTTTCTTTTTACTATTTGGTCCAAATTAAGTCTGCAATATTCTGTGTTTCCAGAAAATGAGAATACACTGCCTTGGAAATTTCTTACATTAGTTTCATACCAACTAGAGGATGCTTTCCGTGCGTTGTTAATTCTTTAAAACACTTACGTGCACTGCTCTGTAGCACGTGTGTGCCACTTAGCATTTTGCAATTTGAATACTTTTGGTGCCTAATGTAAGCTTTAGAAAAACAGATGTTACCAAAAACAAAACTAGAACTTTTTTTTTTAATTTAACTCATATTAGAAGTATTACTCAAAGAAAAAGAAAACTGGTTTCAGCGACAAACAGTGATAAACAGATATTTTACTTCTACATTTGTGTGTTATTTCTCGAATAATTACTACATAAGTAGTGGGTTAGTATTCGAAGACACTACCAGTGGAAGAAATGCATGTCAGTACAGTAAGTTACCACAATTAAAAGCTTTTTCAGTGCTTCTTTCTTCTTCCTTATGGGACAAAAAAATAAATAAAATCACATGGCAGCTGGTTGGTAATGGTTTAACCCTCTAGTCTACGCTTTTTGACTCACATCAACCATGAATTACAGAACAATGCCAAATTGGGTGTTTCTAAAAGCAACACAAGACAAAAGGGCTGTGGAGGCAATAGCTGAAAGGTTCAGCGACGTGTGTACACACACTGAGCTGTGGCACGGCAGCTCACCAGTGCGTTTGCAAAAGCACACAGCATGCAGCTTGTGCATTTCAATAGAAGCTTTCAACTTTTGCTGCCTACTCATGGGTTATGTAACAAAGGTTTTCATGCCTAATCATAGAGTGAGAAAGTCAACCTTCTGTTGTACACTGCTCTAAAGTTTGGCTTGCTTAATTATGAGCAGAGAGGTAACTCTGACATGTTAATCATTAAGTACTTAGTGTGTATATGTGCAGACAACCCCATTAATATTTGATGCAATGTCCCTCAGCAAGTTGTACATCAACCACACATCTTCAAAGTCATTAAAAAGCTCCAGGCATGGAGTTTTTACCATCTCTTCTTTTAGGATTTGTGGGTTTTGGGTTTAGACAGCACGTTTTCAATGGGGTTAAAATTGAGGCCCATCCACACACTTAAAGGGGGCAGATCATGCATTTAAATCCTTTCTTTTCACATTTAAATCACTCGGTTGGGGTCTATCTAAAGTGAAATTGCTATAGCCACTCTTTAGCCCCTATTCTGAGGTTCTGAGAGCAAGTAATTCTGGTGCGGCCACTTTAAGTGCAAAGGAGGCACTTCACACCCTTTCCCCCTCCAGGTCACAGAGTGTCCCACTTCACCCCATTCTGCCATTTTTGCAGTATGCTAGGGGACAATGTAGTGGTGGACACAGCAAACTAAAAAGTTAGCTTCTACAAACTCATATTCCGCAAACAAAACTTTTAGCTTCACAACTGTTAATCTGATGATAACTAAAGTAATCTGAGGAAGCTTACGCTAGTCGCTAACCACTGACAAACAGCTGTCACTCAGTAACACGTCTTCAGACAAATGGTATTACACAGAACCTTGCAACACTGCTGGAAGCCTGGAACACAATACTGAGCGTTTCTGGAGGTTCCTTCTCCCCTCTCCTTAATACATCTTGAGTCTTTGGATTACATATTGTTGTAATATCAACAATATATATTTAATGTGTGCTATATTTGAATTGAATAGCATAAATAACAATCAGTTTCATAGTTGCTGTGTAGAAATAAGTTTTTCCTATTTTATATGTGCTGGTTAAATGTCCCTTGATGATTGCCATAGGGCAGCCAGGCAGTAAGCCGCCCACGGTGTTGGAAAAAACAGAGTACCCAACACACACACTTTTTGCCCTATCCACTTGTAGCACAGCATCCTTGCTAAGCCATGTAGCCATAAAACCCTGTCATGTCTGACTATACAATCTGAAGGTCTTGATTTTGGAGCAGACACCTTTGTCCGAGACAGCAAGTTCTCAGTCATTGTTGATACTAAACCCCTTTCACTGCAGACTTGCACAAGGATTTCAGACCAAAACATTGAAGTCCCACTTTATATAGATCATAACTGAATGATTTAAATGTGAAAAGAAGGCATTAAAAGCATGATATGTCTAATTTAAAAGTCATTTGTTGTTCATGTTTCCACTAAAACAGAATAGCTTTAATGCCACATCAAAAGACCAGATTTAAAACACCAATTATGACAACGCTGAATGTTTGTATATATTTGACTGAAACTGTATGGCACTAATCTCTGTAAGCTTCTGACTGAAGTCCAGTCAACAAGGAAAAATCAGTGGATCATTAGCTATACCTAAAACTAATACGTTCGTGGTGATTTAATGAATTTTAATCTTGCGCTAAGGCACTGCGCTCTACAAGCTACCATTTTGAGCAGAGACTGGTTCTAAAGATGAGTTTTACTCCCTCATAACATTGCAGAACCCAACCCATAAACCATACTTTAATGCTTATTTGTTGTCTTTTTATGTCTCTAAAATGTAAGATTAGTATTACTTTAATTTTAATTGCTTAATACCATGTCTATCTTTGTTTAAGAGGTTAAAAAATATATTTCGGCATGAAAACGGGTATTTATTTACAAGGGTACAGATAGGGCATTGGGACTTGCTCTACAGCCGATCCCGAAACCTGACGTCACAAACTGGGAGGTGGCAGTACTGTTCTTCACCAAGATGGATGCCTTCATAAAAGCATATTCAAATGGAAATTACTCTTAATTAAAAAAGCCTATAATTTATTGAAAAGTATGTAATAATTTTATATTTAAAGTACTGTCAGCAGTTTGAATTCTGATTTTGACCGGACTTCTCCTTTAACAAGGGTTCTGCCATAACTTTTAATGTTTTTGTCAAATAAAAACCGCTCAACAGTCATTGTTGTAGCAGAGACACAAACTACTGCTATATCTCCTAAGTTAAACCCTAATTGTGTTTTATTGTATTGTTTGGAAGTTTTACTAGTAGGCTGGAGCTTCATATGCAAGAGTTCATTAAAGGGATCTAACATAGACTGAAAATACATCTTGCTCATTCTCATTCCTACAGGCAATTTAGAGTCAACAGTCGTCTTCAAATATAATGGTGGGGCTTTTGTATCAGCCCCACCAATATATTTTGTATAATTCTCTAGGCAAAATGTATCACAGTTAGTTGGCATCCATGAAGACCAGCTATGAACAGTTCCTGGTATAGCATCTGCCTTGATATGCTAAATGATCAAAGACCCAGTGGGGTCATGCAGAAAGCTTGTTAGCAATTAACATAAAAGTTTAATAGCTGTGGTCTGAAATAAAGGCTTTGCCAATTACACAGAGGATGTAAACACACTTTTTGGACATTTGACACAGAGAAATTCACAAACACACATCTAAAGCAATGTGCTACTCCCGTTTGTCATTTATTAATGCTATTTTTAGCTCAAGGAGAGAAAATTTGTGGCTAATGAATTTTAATATATCAGACAGTTTATTGTTACGCTAGTGGTCTTCTAAAAATCACAATGCCTTCACAAAGGCAAAAAATGTTTTTCACATGTTCTGTGATAAACTAGTTACCTATGATGGTATGTTACATACAGAAGGTTTCTGACCCTGAATAGCATAAAGTGTGCATGAACAATAAGTTAGTGAATGGATATTTTCACAATCTTACATTTTACAGATAATGGAGAAATTTTCCAAACACAGAATTCACAATTCATGTCTGGACTTCATTTAGCATGTTTGTGGCTGTAATTATTATAATTATTATTTTCTTTACCAGAAGCAACAAGTACATCACAGAACAAAGAGAAAATAGCATATCCAACAAGAAAGGCACAGTTAGAGGTGAAAGTGTGAGGAAGGGAAAGTGAGTGTGATTGTGCAGATGATTTCAGCCTCTGCTGGTATATCAGGACAAAACAGATAAAAAACCAATTTGTCTTTATTACAAGATACAGAATGAGAAAATGTAGTTAGAAATAGATAATAGAATTTTAATCATTTTTATCTTGGGTCCTTTTTTTGCTGTGAAAGTAAACACCGTCTTTACTTATACCAACAAAACCTATGTATATGTTAGGAACATATGCGTTTAGGAAATTAGTTCTCACTGAGTCATTTAAATGTGAGTCTTTTTGTTTGTTTGAATACCCTGCCACTTTTTAAGTTTTGCTCCATCCTCTCTAGTTTATTTTGTCACATCTCTCGTGCAGTTTTAATCAAACTACACTTCTGACAAAAATGAATTCTACTTCTTTAGCACCGCTACTCCCTCATTTAGTCTCTGTATTTGGGACACTTTAAATATCTCCATTGTCATCACCCTTCTTTATTATATCGAGGGTAATTCTCTTGCATTTCCTTCTCTTGAATTTCTCTTTTCATCTGCTCAACCCAAATCTATGTCTCAACACAAAAACGCTGTCATCACACAGCTAGAGAATTGTAACAGCAGGGAAATATGTTTGCTGTTTGGGCTTGTCGTGGTGAATCCTAATGAGCTATCAGACTCTGCAGGAAAGGAGCTTTCTGTTTTTCCTGTCAGGTTGATTTGCACTACTTTGCACAAGAAAATACAAAATGAAAGAACCCAGCGGCCAAAATGGCATTTTCTGGTCTTAGCAGATGCTAGGTTATCAAAGAGGATGCTGTAGCAGTCAAACCACAGCGCAGTGACAGATATATATCACCAGCTTATGGCTCTGCCTCGATTTGACTTAAATCCAATGTAATACATGACACGCACATGAATGTGGCATTAATTCTTCAAAATCAAATGAAATGCGTTTAGCCCGAGCCATTCTGAAACTGCAGAATGTCATCATACTGGCTCAGACACAAAATTCTAGCAGCGTCGCTCCTGATATTAGTAGCTCAAGCAGCATCAGCAGAAAATAGGACTGGGGGAGAAAAAAAAAAGAAAGACAGGAAGGAAAGGGGGTGAAAAGAGGAAGAACAGTAAGGATTGTGCATTTTATCAGCCTCATTGGAAAAGATGCATGTCACATAGCTAAAGGCAGCCCTGAGACCTGAAAGCATAGCTCATGACAAGTCAACCCCACTCTTTCAACCAGAGAGGGAGAGAAGTCATAAATGCTGAGCTCTGTCACCATAGCTCAGCTGGGCCACCCTGCTCAGTAACCTTGGCAACTCCCTGACCAATAACTGCTTGGCAGGGGGGGTCTCTAAGAATAGTGACACTGACACAAACACGTACACACTCAGAGAACCGGGCTGCCTACAGATCCATTGTTACCTTGGATTTGAATGAGTAAACCATGTTGAGACTAGCCACTGTGAGTGGAGTTTCCACCAACAAACGCCTACACTCCCACACACACACACACCTACATTTATAAAGACATATTGCAAGGCTACTGGCCTAAGGTTAACTCTCACTCTTTGTTTAACTGTATTATTTTCAATTTGTCAAGACTTTTGCTTCTTCTCTGACTAGTGAAAAGAAAGACAACGCCTCAGGATTCTTTAGCTAACAATCCTAATAGTAAGGCACAATCAAGTGGCTACCAATTAAGCACTTACAACTGCAGTTGCTTTTTCATACAGAAAAAGGCTTTTTTTGTTGACATTACTGTTGAGGTTTTGGTTATTTATTTGAACTGTTATTTTCTTTCAGAGTGCAGCAATAATAGTCTATATGAAAAATAAAAATTTCTTTCTTAAAAGTTTTTGATTTTCTCTGATTTGTGAAAGGTCAAATATATACAGACATCCAAACTAATATTTGGTTTTATGCTCCTTAGTGACTTGCAGATTCCTTTTGTAGCTGTGATAGAGCTTCTGGCACAGGTTTGGAAGCATATTTTATCACTGTTCTTGGAAGAATTGGACAATTGCATTTAAATTGGTTCACAGTAAAAACTTAAACATTGGGCCCGGATGTCCAATCCTTTAAATAACAAACCTCTACAATGACTGTTAAAAGCACTTTTGGCTTTTTGTTTTATTTTATTTATTAGGGTTTTAAAATACCCTTGCCCTGGGTCTTTCTGCATGGAGTTTGCATGTTCTCCCTGTGCATGCGTGGGTTCTCTCCGGGTACTCCGGCTACCTCCCACAGTCCAAAAACATGACTGTTAGGTTAAATGGCCTCTCTAAATTGTCCTTAGGTGTGAATGTGTGCGAGAATGGTTGTTTGTCCTGTTTGTCTCCGTGTTGCCCTGCAATAGACTGGCGACCTGTCCAGGGTGTACCCCGCCTCTCGCCCATTGACAGCTAGAGAGAAGCACCAGCACCCCTCGCGACCCCACAAGGGATAGACGTGTTAGAAAATGGATGGATGAATGGGTTTTAGAATTGGATTTTAATTTTTTCTTTTTATGTGCTCTTCTTGTTGTATTAGACTGGGTGGCTATGGTTTTTGTCACTTTGTCTGTGTAATTGTCAACTTGTGCATTTGAGCTACTTGCATCTCTTTTCCAATGTGTTTTTTTTCAATAATGCAAATAGCAAGTAAACTGAACTGAACTGAAAAATAAGCCCAATATTCTATGATTCCTGTGCTAAATAACCATAGTAGTGAAACAGAGTTTCAAATGGCTTTATTGGTGTGCTTTGGGTTGTTACAATACCCAAAACCCAATTCTGGTAATCTTTAGTTTAGTGGGACAGTATATATGAAAATACTGTAGTTTTTATATAGATATCCTTTTTATTTAAAGATCAGTAACCTTGAAACATATTTTCTTCCCAAAAATTATAGTTGAGGCTTAAATTTAGGCTGATTGGGAAATTGGGATATTTTTAAGGATAAAATAATCCACTGGAATAAATATCTAGGTGACAGATGAGCCTGAACTAATTCTAAAATAAGGCACAGCTTCTCTCTGCCTACACAGGTATTGGTTGGGGGTAGGTGTGGGCTGCAGGCCAGAAGTGGAGAGGGGAGACAAGACTGTCTGATCTGCTCCAAAGTTTGCGTTACTGAGTTAAACTTTAGGGCTTTATAAGGAAATTGTTTCCATAGCCATACATAGGAATGACAATACGGACTTTAAACCACAAAATTGCAGACTTTTGACGGCAGTAAAATTATTTATATTGGTTGTATATTGGATATTTGTGTTGTGCTGATATTTGGGTTAGATCCTGCTGTAGCTGACTTCTCCCCACATTGCAGACAGTCTGCAGCGGGGGCAGCTCCTCTCTGCCTTCGACTCGTACACATAGTGGTTTTATCAGGGACCGTGAACAACTTTCTGAACCAAACACTCTTTAGAGACAAAACAGAATAACTTTTATTGCATGTAAAATTATTTAGGTTATTAAACACAGAGTGCCTCTCTGTGTACAGAGAGCTCAAGTGCCCTTTTTCTTTTCTTTTGTCTCCTTCAAGCGTGGTTCATGGTTTGTAAATGGTACAATTCTATTTTTGTTTGACCCGCTCCCTTCGTTGTTGGTCCCTATTATTAATGTTGTCGCCCTTCAGTTTAACTTTTCCCCGGACTTCCCAGGAGAAAATCTTCGCGTTTGTCCTCTCACTTGGTCAATCGGTAAACAGCAGTCTGTTCACATCACATTCCAGCCCTACTTCACTCCAGTCGTACTACCTCTTGAGGAGGGATGAAAAAAAGCCAGCCCAGTAGGAAAAAAAAACTGTAATCAAAATGCTCGATTAGCTGGCAGAGCCAAGTAGAGCCCAGCGCAGAGGAGCCTGTGGAAAAGGGGCAATGTATGCATATTGTTATGCCTTGAGATGGGTGCTGTTGGGAAGTAATGCAATGCTGAAATACACTAAATTAACTGAGTAACATTGGTATTCTTTATTAGTACCAAACACTAATTTAAATAAATTTGTCTATTGAGGGTGTAAGGCTAAAATAACAAGAAATGCAAACGTTTTACCTTTTATGGGTGAAAACAAAGAAAGGACTTTCAACAACAATACACAATAGGTGAAATGTTGCATTAAGATTCCCAAAGCTCTAGCACTTCCTTTCTCAATCTTTCCTCACATTTCTTCCTGGCCACTTAACTCCACCTAGGTCCCTATGTACGTATTCTTTGTGCACCTATATCCATCCTTTTCCCTCCTTAAACCTCTTTGTAGCCCTTCTTCACGTATCTACAGTGATGCCTGCAATTTCCACACCTCTTTCAGCTGCTCTCTTCCCTCTAACTCTCTCTTCTTCTAACATCCTCAAAATTCCAATTTTCCTCTTTCTAGTCCCCGAGCACTCATTCACTGCCCATATCAGCTCTCACTCGCTTTTGCTTTGTCTCAATTGTCCTCTAGAGTGCCATGATCGCCTGATCAAGGGATGAGGACTTAAACAGTCCTTGGTTGATTTACCATGATCTCTATGTGCCAGAGCGATCTGACTAATATTCATCAATATCACTAAAGTCATTATGTTAAACAGTTTTATGCAGAGTTTTTACATCCATATGAAGTAGAGGTGCAATGATGCATCCAGCTCACGAGACACGATGATATGTGATGTTGGGACTCACAATGGTCAAATGAGATTTTAGCTATATTTAGGGAAGAACTATTTTACTCTAGTTTTTACAAAGCAGGTTTTTTTTTTAAAATCACAGATTGTGTTTAAGATAAAATGTAATCAGTGTATGTGTATGCATTGCATTTTATTATGTTTGTCAAACTCTAAGGGGTTTCTAATTCCAAGGAAAGGACTTATAATCTCTGTTCACTGAAAAATTATCCATGTCAGATTATTTGATTTCATCATTTAATGTTTTTTTTTTTCAAAATGCATTTTCTTAAAAATCTGAAACATTCCTTTAGCGTAATGCCAACAGAAAACACCAAGGCAAATGCCAACTTGAGCTTTGGTAGCTTTATTGATTCTTACAGTGCTCACAAATCATTCATAATGAGGTGGGACAACTTCTTTGGTTTTAGTTGTCTGCAATAAATTATCTTGGATTCATAAAAATCTTCAAAATGTTTCCATATTCCGGAAACAGCCAGAAAAAAAATGCAGAAGTCAAGCCAGCAAAAATTGTAAAAGAAGAGAAAGCTCAAAAGGCAAAGCTTTGTTATAAATACAGTGACATGTGACAGCCCAAAAACAAATGAGTTTGTCCAAAAGAAAAAAATATATATTTTCAACTGCAATATAAGCTTTTTTTTATCTGAAAAAATGCCTAGCATGTACTTTTGTTGACTCCTTTTCTTCTATTTGTCTGACCTCTTAAATCATAAAATCAGCAATGTGAAATTTCTGTTGTCAATCAAATGTGCAAGCTCTCATTCACTGTATTAAGGGAACAAAGTGCCAATTACAATGAATTGCAGCTATTTCTTTGATCAGACAAAAGAAAACATATGCTTGTGAGTTTAAATACAAACCTCATGTCTTGTACATATCATGAGTTGAACAGTCTGGATTTTTGAAGTGAGGTTGTGTGATGTTATTATCGATAACAGTTCCCTTACCAGTTGTAGAAAGCTATCATGTCATTATGAGCTTGTTTAAAGGTAAATATGTGTTGGAGATGTGGATAGCTAACTATGGAAGCCCTGAAAAGCAAGTGAAAAAAATTTGCTTTTTAAAAACATTAACACAGTTGAGAATAAAATCTCACTTTTCTGTTTATTCTTGTTATACCTTTTTTAAAACCACAGGAGTTCCTGAACAGCTGTATCGTACAAAAGGGACCAATGCCCCATATTCTATATCAGGTTGTTTACAAGTAAAATAAAATACTTTTGTGGGTCAAAAAAAAAAAAAAAGCTTTTTTATGCTACCCTTTCAGAAGAAAATGTTCCATGAAGAAAAAAAAAACAAAGAAAAGTTAACAATATTTTAATCTAGATTTCGTTTTAACTTGAAAATAGCTTCAGAGTCGTGAGAAAAATAAAATTTGGTCTGAATTAGAAAGTGGGTCTTAGTAAAAATGTGTTATTTACCGCTTGAATTTGAGGGCTTTCATAGTGAAAATATTCAGATGTACACATGTGTTTTAGTAGATTTTAGCATTTTAAAACAACTAAAATTGAAAAGGTACATATGAACACAACCCTATGCTACAGGATATTAACAGTATACAATTTCACAAAAGACGATCCTTATATTTGATGCTGTTTTGTCTAACCTAAAAAAATTTCCAGTCTTCTGTCTGAAATTATGTTGTTCGAGACTGCCAGTTGTATATATGCAGATCAATATATATTAAAGGTTTAGAGCTATGTTATGTGAGTGCTCATACTTACTGCTGAGTGAAAACCATTTTTTAACATATTTTACTATCACAATAAGGACATTTTTGGAACACAAGGATATTTTCCTGGTCCTCATTTTATTTGGGCTAGGGGTTGAATTGAATTTAGGTTACGGTTAGGTGTGTAATGGTTAGGGTAAGGATTGAAAATCAGTACGTCAATATAAAATCCTTAGTAAGTCTAAAACATGAATGTGTGTGTGTGTGTGTGTGTGTGGGTGTGTGTGTGTGTGTGTGTGTGTGTCAGGAAATATGAGTGATTGTGTACGATACATACTTTATAGGAGTACTCAAACAGCATGACATATCAGCTGAAAGAACACTACAAAAATGTTCAATGCAAAATCTACATTCATTTTCATTTCACAGTTATTGACATACAAGTTTTTACATAATTAGTATGCCTACAATAAATCAATGTTTCAAGGAAAAAAGTTAGTACTCTATGAAACAGTTCTCAACGATGCATATAAAGTAGTAGTAGAGATTTGCCATTTCATTTTGTCTCTGCTGCTCGGAATGACTCATTTTCTTTTTATTAGTGCTTTTCACTTCTGCAGTATGTGTTGGTGTGTCTTCATGCCTTTAGAAGCACAAGTGATAAGTGGTTATTTTTTAGAGCACCAAATACTCAGCTCCTCAGTTAAATTGCATACAAAAAGGAGTCAGGAAAATCTCCTCTTAAGACCCAAAGGTGGGCAGGGATGGTCTCAAGTGGGGAGCAGAATGACCTAAATGATTGTGCCACTCTGTTATAATAGCATATACATACCAGTGCCTGTATTCCCATAGATTCTCAGAGTCCTCTCAGAGAGCTACTATCTTAAAATTCCTACCCAGGAGTCTTGGCTTAAGAGTGATTCAGATAGCAGCTGAGAGCGACCATGATTAAGGAGAAGAAATACATTTTGTTCTTAGTGAGGAGGTGTGGTTGAGCCCATTGCTAGATGTGATGTTGTCTTTTAACAGCTATGATTAGATGGTAGTACAAAAAAAAAAAGAACACCCAAATGTGCTCCTAGTAATCAAAGGAGAGAAGTTAACCCATTACACTAGATTAAAATATCTGTGTCATGATGATGAAACTTAAAATTTAGCATCAGAATGTTCGAATGTGCACCTTATTTACATCCTCGTCATCACTTTGAATTGCTTATGTTTACTGTTCATTTTACTACTTCATCTATTTGTTATTAATGTGCACTCCCCTGTCAGCATTTTACTGTGATTGCCTGCTTGTATAAAGCGGTTGTATTAGGCAAAACGACTGAGATAAAACAGAGAAAAAAAGGTGGAAAAAAACAAGAGGAGTAGCACCTCTGTCGGCACAGCTCTAGGAGGAGAATAGAGGAGTGTTGAAAGGTAAATTGGTCCGTGGATCATGGCGCAAATAGGCAGAATGTGAAGCACAGATCAATTCAACTTTTTCTCTGTGCATCTTGGTGCTTTTATGCACCAGCCTTGAAAGTGAGAAGTGCTTTGTGCTGCAATCAAAAGCCAGAGTGTCATGCTTAGGCCTGTTTGTCTGTGATTCTTTGGACTATTTCCCTCCATTTTCTGCTCCACTCTCTTCTGCCACTGCTCAGTTATCCTTAATTAGTCTCACCTGCTGCTGCTAATTAGGTCCAAGTCTTTCACCATGTTAGAATTTGGGAAATAAAAAAAAATATATAAAAAAATAACATTACTAAGAGCTACTTTTAGTCTTAGGATTCTTTGTGGATATGGGCACAGAACTCTATCACTCAATGAGGAAATTCTTTGCCAGTACTGTGCATTGTTTAAAGTGTCAAACATATTTGTATTTTTTAAGGACAGATTTAGAATCAATTAAAAATCATCACAGTTAAAATCAGGGATTTACAAGAAAGGTAACCTGAAACTGACGTGTAATTAATAAAGAATTCATTTTAATTCATAGCCACCCAACGGTAATTTTTCTAAAGATTTAAGTAAAAAGAAACAAATACAAAGATATAAACAAATATGTTGAGTGAACTAGACTACAAATTATTTATTCCATTAAACAAGAAATGGAATGTTCTAAATATTATCTAAACTGATAAGAGTCTCTCAGAAGTTTAAATAAAGTAGTTTAACGGAGTTCTGACAGTTAACATTAATTTGACAGGAAAAGTTAGAAAGAAACGGACTGTTTGTTGAATCATTCCAGGTATGCATCTCCCATGTTCCCTTCACTCAGCTTGTGTGATGACATCTGGGCACAGCAGATGTTGTTCTGACTGAAAGGTCACTCATACTGGAAAGCTGTCATTTCTGGTTAAGTTTGTGGGACCTCTTGGGTGTTTTTCCCCTTACATCCAGAACAAGGTGATACAAATGAAAATAAACAAAAAGTATAGCAGGGATTTTACACTAAATTATGTGATCATTTCAGTGTAGCATTTCACCCAATAAATGGTTAACAATGAATTATAGTTTAATGTGTGTCAAAGCTATCAGAAGTTATAAACAACCAAAATAAAATCATTCAAATCAGAAAGAAATTTACTTTTATTGATTTTTTTGTTTTGTTTTAATTTTGCTAATAACTCCTGGAGGTCATATTTTTGTTGTAACACTGTAGTCCACTGAGGACATTTGGAAAAAAAGCATTTCTTTGCAATGGAAAAGTCAAGTTTGTAGTATTCTGTGCGCTAAAGTGCTGCTTGATTGATTTATAGACCAAAATAGAGGGAATTAGATTTATACATTTAATAAATATAAAGTAAAAAAATATTTTTTTTCCCTAATTAACCTACCAATCATTGATAATGGCCAGTTGAGGAAATTGTTAAATTCTGTTCTCTGGCCAATCAACTAATTCATAGTTTTTGAATATCATATATGCTGCAAAGTCTTGGGGCTTGACAATCATGCTTCTTCATTGTACACTTTGATCAATAACTGAAATAGAAAAGACACTTATATATCCATGTGGCAGAGAGCACTTTGCTGCTCTTGGTTGGTACTTTGCACATTTTCCCAATAGTGCCAACTCTGTGATACAATATAATGGCTATGATGCAATCAGAGGTGTTTGTTCGTCCAGATCAGGAGCGTCCAAACCTTTTGGCTCGTGGGCTGAAACTGTCAAGTCAAAAGGACTCGAGTGCCAAAAAATGACAGTTGGTGTGATTTAAAAAATGTTTTTTTTTTTTTATTTTCTACAAAATAAGAACATTTTAAATAAACAAATTAGACTATCTATATTTAAATAAATTTGCCTTGCCTTGCCTAGCAGGAGTAACAAAGACGCACAACGCAACTTGCCCAACTAGAAAGGCGTCTGCCCCACCCATCAATCAGTGGTGCGCTCCGATCAGAGTGGGACCGTGGAAGACCATCTCACCAGAATTGCAAAATGGTACAAAATAACTTTGTTTATTATTATTTTGTTCAGCTTGGCATTTATTTTAGGTTTGCTGTGTGCCATGAATCCAAATGCAATGCGTGATTGCGCATGCGCGCAGCTTCAAGGGAACAGTCATTCTAACATGTTTGTAATAATTTTGCCCTAATTAAATATAAAAAGTTTCCATCTGTACAAGCCACCAGTGCTAGTTGACCAAATCTTTCTTGAAATCCAGTTTTGGATGGGAGGAGCAAATGTCACTTTGGCCCAGGGGACATTTGCCCAGGCATGGTCTACAACTAGACCATGCCTGGTCTAGTTGTAAAGTACATACACGCAAACGTGCATGTGTGTTTGTATGTATGTGCGCACACATATAAGTGGTTCTTCCATACTTCCCACCTCTTAGACACTGACAAGTGCTGACATGATATCACTTTGCTGCAGGGGACTGAAACCCTAAAGGGAGAAAATCTATAGTGTGTATTGGAGAACAGTGACAAAGAGAAGAGGTTTATTGTGAAAGAGAAAAAGCCTGAGAGAATGAGAGGCAGGCAAGAGAAGGGAGGCTGAGGAGGAAGGAAACTCCACTAAGAGAAAAAATATGTAACCTCACAGGAATCAAATACAGCAGTGGGAACTGGGTTGATGAAGAAAAACACGTCCAGTTATGGCAAATTGAGACTGATGCCCGTTATTGTGTCTGCTAATAACACGATGGCCTCTGAAAAAGCCTTCAGCTTGAAAAGAATTGCATGCACAGTGTAATACCTTTCCATTGGATTTTTTAACACGAAAGTAAATCCTGACAGATGAAAAGGCAAAACTTTGACAATGTGAGAATCTTTTGTTTGTAACAGATGACAGCAAATCATTGTATTTGTGAGTGATGTAAATGGCATCTTTTAACTGCCATGTCATGTTATATTTACTGGAGCTTCAAACATATATTCAAAATGACAACATTGTTCCTGATAGTACTGTTCTAGCAGAACAAGAAAAAAAAAAAAACTTTCCCTACTGCAGTTAGGGCATGAATTAGTGAACCACTAGAGTGCACCCTGTAGCCTTTAACAAAATGTGGATGCATAATAGACTGCTAGAAATACAAAGAATGGTGCTGAAAAGGAAAGTCTAAAAAAAAGAAGAAGCAGAAACACGGTAGAGTGAAGGATGGGGGTCAAGTGGGAGAAATAAGAGCTGTGTCAGAGTAGCACAAGTAACAGACCTGTGTAAATATTCAGCATTGAGGAAAACGAGAACCAGTGGAAAAAGGAAGCAGGGATGAATTAAAGATCCTCTGCTTCTTCCTCTATTCTGGCTCACCTTCTCTGGCTCTGTTATTTCTGGAAAGTGAGATTTCTTTCAGACCCTCTTACTCACAGAACATTTGGTCTCAGTTGCTAATGAAAGAACCACCAACTCAGAGGGACAGTTCACTCTAAATATAAAACAGGTTGAGTCTTAAACTTTTGCAGCAGTGTAGTGACTACCAATTTTTTTCCAGCCCTAATCAATTGAGATATATTTTTAATTACTAGTAACGCAAATCTGAGATATTGTTTGGAATAAATTATCTTATACAAACACTTAACCTATTTGTTACTTTTTATAATTACTTACCACCAGTAGTTATCTTGCAGCATAATTGAGTGAAATGTTTCTTTTTACATAATTTATTTTTCATAGAAGCAGGCATATTTTGAAAAATGAAACCAAAGTGGGTGGTTCTAAGGGACATGGCTAAGTGTGGGGAAGAGTGGTGGGGGTTTTAAGCAGGGCTTGGTGCTGCTGTCAGGATGAGGGAAAGTGACAGGTTAAAACACCGAGTGACAAGGGCGACATCTGGTGTTTTTGCCACGGATCGGTCCAGATTTTTCAACGGAGGTTGCAAGAGTCAACCTGGGCTGTGCCTTATCAGTAAGAGCAGCTGGCTCAAGACGCTGACTCAGCGATGCCCAAAGCCACTAAGGCACTGGAGGACAGGATGGGTGCAGTTTTCTGAGTGGTAAAGTGATGTTAGCAGCATCATTGCTGATGTGGACTAATGTTTAAAGCAGTAACAAACACTAAACGCTATTGATCAGTGCTCCAATGCATGTGATTCCAACTCCTGGTCCTGACTCTCTGCGGGGCGGGGGTATGTCTGACTGAGACGCTTTTTGTACCCAAATGCAGAATCATGGTGACGAAAGCAGGTACTGTTTGACCCAAAAGCCACTGCTCATCCCTAAGAGGGCAGCACTAAGATGGTTTTAAGACAAATATTGCAGAACTAAACAAGTTCAAAATTTAAAAAAAAAATTGCACAGTAACTTTACAGTAGAATCCTCAAGCCCAGTTTATCTTCAAGAAAGTAGATTTTGGGGTGACTTACAGTTTAATTTTGATAAATAACCTATCTCTCATACAGTAGTTCATATAAATTGATTTTACAAATTAAATCTTTGTTTTTTTAAGCATTGTAGCACATGAAAGAGAAAAAGCTGTGCTACAGGTTCTCTGATAAACATAGTTGTTTTGAATCCAACAGAAAATAAAATAATTGCATAATGATACCAATTTAAGCCTGATTTAGATTTAATGAGTAGAAAAAAAAAATCTAATTTCTTTTCTTTGTTACCTATCACTAACCAGAGCAATACATGGTAAAACTGGCTCTAATCTTGGGCCGATGAGTTTCTGCACCCCTACCTAAAACCCTACATTAGGTCTAGGAATATGCGAGACAGATGGGTTTTATAATGAGCCAGGTTACACAAAAATAAAACATTTGGGAAGTTCAGCTACTGTGACTTGTGAAATGTATAACTTCACTTTTTTGTTTGCACCTTTAAATACAGATCAAACATGGCAACACAAACAGAACAACTGAAAGAATTCAGACCACAACATAGCTTGGATGCCCCACTGAATGTAACTGTTGCATGGTTACTTTGTCTCATTATAGCCAGTCTCTAGATATAACAGCTAAACGGCTAAAACACACAGAAAGGTTTTTTTTTCCCCCTCCCTGGAAATCACTAGAAAACAGCACTGAGTTTGTAATTTGTTCAATTTACCTTTTGGATTCAGGACTTATTTTTTGTGCCTTGTGCACCCCAAATGCCCACTGCAGCTGAGGCACAAAACAAACCACATTGCTAACTCTATAACTTATATACTATGTAAATGAAGAGGACATTGGGACAGAAAGGAACATGTACGTTTGTAAGTAATTTAGTACCTCACTCAATTAAAAAACAAGAAAAAAACATATTGAAACAAGGCCCTCTTTCACAGTAGGAAATATCAACCATCATCATATTTATGTTGTAAAGGTTTCTCACCCATCAATATGGATAATCAAACAAAAACAAAAGCTTTGTATCAGGCGTGTCAAACTCCAGTCCTCCAGGAACAGCGTCCAGCAACTTTTTTGAAATTTCCCTGGTCCAACGCGCCTGAATCATACGGCTAAATTACCTCCTCAGTCTGCAGTCAAGTTCTCCAGAGTCCTGCCAATGACCTGATTTTTTTTTTTACTCAGATGTGTTGAAGCAGAGACACATATTAAAGTTGTGGGACACGTGCCCTCGAGTACTGGAGTTTGACACCCCTGCTTTATACCATAGTTATGCAGATAGATACTGTAGCAGGAGTGTAACAACAATTGTCCTGTAAAATGAAAGCTGCCAAGCTTTAATACATAATGTTACTTTAAAACCTGTGCAACCTGGTGTATTTTCCAGGTTACAATGACAGATTAATTAAATATAGTTAGGTTAAAAGACATAGAAAATAATCAAAAAGGTGTATACAATCAACAAATACCAGAATAAATAGGCGATATTTCTGGAAAACATGCTGGTAGGATTCTTGAATTTTGTCTAGGGTTTTTTTTTATACTAAGGCACATTAATTGCCCAATATCAAAACCACTACGCTGCCCTTTAATCACTCCTCCCAACTCTTCCAGTGCTGACTTAAGATGAGGTCTAATGTATTCTGAAGGGGGAGGAGATATTGAATGTTTTGACTGAAGTACATAACAAACATTAAGCCTGAAGCATGTAAATAAGGTGCAGCAGTCAGACGTTTGTGCTGCTGGGTAATCACCAGGGGAATTAAGCACCGCAAATGCTATATGTGCATCATTAAAATCCATTTACATGGATCTCTTTCCATCCACATTAATGACTCTGCAGCAAAGCAGGCTTTTAAAAGAAGGACAGAGGCTAATCTGTGTAGATTATAAGTATACTGCGAACCGTATGGAAAGCACATTAAACATCTGACATACAGTAGGTGTTTTAAGTGGAAGATTACTGGAAAATGCTTTGTGGATATGAATACTGAAATAGCAGTCATCTTTTTTGTTTTGACAATCAAAACAAAATGGGTTTAATAAAAAAAAAAAACAGGTTAAAACATATTCAAGTTTTACCTCAACATTTTGAATATAAAAATATCAAATATAAATATGTCAGCTTCATGTATGCCACACATTCTAATTTTTGTTTGCATTTTTCCTTCATTTTTGCTCTTCTGTAATGGGACTGCAATTTTACCGTTTCAACCATCCACATTTTTATGGGTAATTGTTCATTAGTTTTTATTTTTGCTTTCTTTGCTCAATTAATTGTTGCCTAGTCTCATGATATATTATGTGACAGCTTCTGTTTAGTTTGTAGTTTTTGATTTTAGTTACTGCGCTGTGTGCAGCTTTTTCTTTAATAGTAATTTAGAAGTTTTGCATTATTCATTGGGCAAATTAATACTTATGTTAGATTATTCTTCACCAGATGTTTCAGTTAAATCGCCATTCTGCTTTAGGCTTGTTCAGCTCATCGATATGGCAGACTGTTACAAGTTTAGTTGAGTGAAACTATTTATTTGAAAAATTCTGCAAGCTCTCATGGAAAGTATTTGCCACTAAAGTCCAAATTTCTTCTCACTATTGAAGGAAAAACAAAGGAGGAATAAGACACATTTAATTTGTTGATTTCAACTCTTTATTTTGGTTTGCCTGGACTTGACTTTGGTGTGACTTGAGAGGACAGAAGTGTATAACACCTCAACTGCAGTTATTTTCTCTAATATGACATATAAATACTTATTTTTTCTATATTTATTTACCTTTAATGTGTAAATGATAGTCAAAGCAATAAGAGTGAAATTCAAGAACCGTCGGTTTAATGAGACTAACGTTGGCTTTTTGCTTTTCTGTTCTGTTTATCAAGATGTGGTTGCTGTTTTATTAAAATGCATAACCAGATGTAAGCATGTGCATCTTTGGAATACCCTTCAATATTTACTTATTTTGGAATATAAATATTTCACTATATTATAATCAAACATAAATCTGCACATACACTCAGTAAAAGAATGGTGTATAAACTACACTGAACACAAAAGCTCTCACAAAATATATGATGAAGATTTGTAGAAATTAATAGAGCTAAGAAATTTAAACTTCTATATTCTTATTTTTTGAGATACAACTGCATATAAATGATGCCAATCTTTAGCAAAAACAAAGCTATACTGTATTTGAGTTACATAAAATGACCCTTTTGTAATTCGTGCTGCTGTTTTGTCACATATGTTATTTAATTGTTGGTTAGAACAATAAGTTATAAGACAAGATAAAAATATTCCAGAGAAAAGGGGTTAAATGTAGGTCAAAAGCATGGTTAATTCAACATGATAAACAATGATATTTTTTGGGATAATGGTAACTTATGCTACCAGCAGCTGTTTTTCAAGAACACGGTAAAATGTTTTCTATGAATGCATATTCTGTATTTATTTTAAAGACCTTTGTCCTTAAATACAACTTTTTTCTTAGCAAGTGATATAATAACATAAAACACAATATGGTTGTATTTTATGCATCCCAGTTTGTAACTGGAATCACAAAAGTACCTGAAAAAATATATTCACATTATTTTCAATGCAAAAGAGTATGTTCAGAAAAAACATTTCATAACTGTAAAACCTAAAAAAAAAAATATAATGACAATGAACATGGCGAGGTCTGTAGCCGCGCTGCAGGCTTCTTCCGCAGTACAATCAAATAAAGCATGTTTCCAGAAAAGGATGTGATCAAATGCCAGCAGATGCTAGCCAGAATTACAATGCCTTGCACTGAGTAATGAAAAACTGCAGTCATGTTGCTGCCTCTTTGCACCTGGTCCCGTTTATTGGAAATTTATCACATGAGTCTTTTGACTCCAATATTTGTTTTAATAACCACTGTGATTTTACATATGCCAAAGGTCTTTCATTTGAAACCAAGAACAAATTTAGAAAGGCACAAGCCTACCTTTCGGATGCCTTCCCTCGACTCCTCAACGTTATTATCTGCTCCTCCAGTGCGATTAATCATCCGCCACATCTGGGAGTACATGGGATCTCTCTCAAAGGGGTTCATAGCCTTTGAGCGCACCTGATCATATACTGCAGAGTCCAACACTGTCCCGTAAGGCAACTCAGTCTGCTTTGATAAATCCTGCAGAGACCTAAAAAGAAACAAGCAATACAAAAAAGTAATTAAATGAAACAATCCATCCCTCTATTTTGAGTAGAGCACAGACTAACCCTATGGTTCATGGTTGTAGCAGTACCTACTATGGTACTGAGCAAAGCTTTGGCGATCCAAAGTCTATGGTGAAAATGCCAGTCTTTTAACCAACCTGTTGAGGTGGAAATGTTGCAGTCAAAGTGGATATTGTCAAAGCTAATGAATTATAGTTCAGATTTTATATATATATATATATATATATATATATATATATATATATATATATATATATATATATATATATATATAATGTATTTATATTTACAGCTCCTCCTCAAACCTTTTGATTGACAGTGGCTGTTGTGTCAAAGTCATCTAAGTGGTAAGAAAAGCTAAGATGATCGTTTAGAATGCTAAATGGTTTGAACTTGCAGAGTGCATGTTTAGTTCTGCCGATCACTCAAAATGCTTTTTAGACTAGAGAGACATCAAGAGTGCTGCAGCAATTGGTAGGCAACCTGGGGCTAAGTGCCCAAGAGCATGTCAGCATGTCGCAGGGGAGGAAGATGAAATTGGACACACAACTTCTCTGATTGCAAGATGACTACTCTCGGCACTGAGCCATAGAGCTGAGGACATTGTTAATGGTGATCAGAAGTCATTGTTCATGAAGCCCTAATCGCTTATATTTCCAGTCTCCTGTTATCTTTAGTGTTCCTTCAGTATGAAAAGAGTTTGCCAAAGGTCTTTTTCTTCTCTAGCCATAAGCTTTTGAATAAGCTGTACCTGAAGCTCACCAGTTTAATGTACGAATGTATTGAAAATGCATAACAGCAATTGTCTTTGGTATGTCTTTCAGGTTTTTGATACCATAAATACATATTTTATTGATTGTACTTATTGTTATAACTGTTTGAAATGCATCTTTCTCATAATGGACATACCCCATGTTTAAGTAGCTTTACCTATATAAAGAAAGACCATATCTAAAGGGCATTCTCATAGCAT
Source organism: Fundulus heteroclitus (assembly GCF_011125445.2). NCBI lineage: Eukaryota > Metazoa > Chordata > Actinopteri > Cyprinodontiformes > Fundulidae > Fundulus > Fundulus heteroclitus. The sequence goes on along the minus strand of NW_023396556.1, from coordinate 208,891 downwards.
GCATAGAGTTAGTCATTTTTATTATTCCTTCTTTGTTCAATTAAAAAAACAGGAAAATAATGAAAAACATGGCTGGATCAAAACACATTGAATTCATACATCCGGGTGATCATCACAGAAAAGAACTCTAGGGTTAGGGTTAGAAGTGCAGTTTGGTAAAGCAAACTGCTCGCCACAGATTTAAATTTAAATTTATACATAGCTGAAATGATTTCTCCGTGTTCCCAACAGAGTGCTTCACTCTTAGACTGCAGGTGTTTCCAAATCATCTGGAAGTAAAATGAGGGCACAGCTTTCTGTTGACAGACTATTTTCTAATTGACCAGCTCCCAGGTTTGTTTTTTTTACATCATATGCAGACATCTTGTCAACCGTTCTACTAAATGTTTATTTCTGGAAATTAAAAAAAAGAAACAGAACATAAACAAAAACAATACAATACACTAGCCATGTTTCCAACAACATTTTTCTATGCACATTTTCAAGTATTACATTAGAAAAGATTGATAGAAACAACTAAATTCTAAATAACTTCTTCAGATTCACAAAAAAATAAAATAAAGAAGCTTTTACGCTCACTTGAGTTGGTCTTGGGCTTTTCCGAAAAACAGTTAATGCACCAAACGGGATATAGAAACACTTTTGTCAAACAAGTTCTGACATAGTAGACGTCTACCTCACATGATTGATCAGCTGTTTCCCCTGTCGGTGTCATAACAGATATAACATATATAAGATTCCATGACGTGCCAAAACATGGCTGAGAGCACCAACAGGGATTTTCTCCGCCTCCAGACAGCATGTAATATCGCCAATACTAGTTGACATGACAGAACAATTATAACTTGCCCGGTAGCAACACATTGCTGAAAACCTCTCTCCATTTTTCTCAGATGTATGGTCCATTCTAGTTTGCGGCCTCTACTTCCTGTTTATTACCATGTGTAGAGTCAACTATTGACAAAATTACACTTTGTGTAACCTGGTTAATTTCCTCCAAACAAGTAGATGGAAACATGCCTACTTCATGTTTTCCTTCTTTTTTTGCAACATTTTTAAAGTGTGCTCAAAATTTGCATGACATTTGGATGGAAATGTAGCAAGTGACCAATTGTCTTCACTCTACTATTTTTATCTGCTGCTCTCAATATAGTCTATAGTTTCTTGTTGTTTTTTCCTTCCAATGAAGGTATACCTGATCCTTTCATTCTATGTTTAGCTCATGCTCTTCCCTGGATGAAGTCCTTGATTGAGCTCTCTGTGAATCCCCATTATTTTTTTTGGACTGGTGTTGAAGAACCAAAGTTAGCAGTTTCCCACATCAAGCTTCTTGCATGCCTGCAAGATGGTTCATTCTGAGTGGTCTGGAATGAAAGCTTTTGGTTTTGTGTCCCCTCAGATCTTAGAATCTTTGACTTGTTTTACTTTTAAATGGGTGTCGTCCAAGAATGACAAGTTTTACCAATTTGAGCAACATTCTCACTCTGAGAAGAGGGTGCATTTGGCATTCACACAGCCTACCAAATGAAACAAACTCACCAAACTCAAATCTGTGAGAAAATCAAATTCTAAATGTATTCTACCTGTCATGTCTTTTCTACAGGAAGAAATGGCAGCAGAAAAACTGGCTTACCATATTCACACAATTCAACGTGCTAAAAAGAAAATGAGCCAGTGGAGGCCCAGATGTATTTCTAAAATTAGATTACTGTCAGCCACAGGGAAAACCAGTAATTTGATAAAGTGTCTAAGAAATGTAGACCCTTCTTGATCACATAACATAAAAAATTAAACAGAAATAATCCGAGTGACTAAAGAAATGTTACAAATTGTTTTATGTTTCTTAATCATAATCTGTATTCCAATATGATGGTGAACAAAAAGTTGTGAAGTGATTTTTACCCAGTCGCTGGACATTTTTTGTTTTCTTGTCAAATGTAGCATCAAATCTTTAGCAAACTTCACTTACAGTTTTTTTTTTCACTTCATTGAGAAATAGCACTTTGTTTCATAGACATGTATCACACACTAAAAGTTTTTTGACAGCGCGTTGGGCTTTGAGCAGAATACACTTTGTAGCAGAGAAGAAACTCTGCCACAGAGTTAAGCCCTAGCATGAACCTAAGCAATTATCAGATAGATTGATATTTGGTGAGTATGGAGGCCAGTAGAGAACAGTGAACTAAAAATAAAACTATTGAAAGAAGAACTACAATGTAATTCATGCTGAATTACACACATAACTAGAGATAATGGGAGATATATAAAAGTAACAAAACATCTGGCAGGTGCTACACGACTGAATACATCTATGGAACAATAAAGGTCGTAATCCCCTTTTCAGCACAAGGTCAAAAGAGGCAAAACCTGCTCAATGTGCACATTATAAGGCAATTCATTGCTAACTTATACAGATGTAGACATATTCTGAAATGATGGGCTTTTGGTGGTGAACTGATTTCATGTCCATTGACTGCATGCTAGTGAAGTAGTTTCGCTGATTGATTCAGATACATAAGCATGTAGTAGTTGCAGGTGGACAATTATAATCTACAAGAAGCACAATAAAAGGATTTGTGTGTTACAACTGTGAGTTTGGAGATACAAAATTAAAATAAAACCACACGTAATAATTGGAAATAGGAAAACAAAACAATATGTCAGCCTGTTTTCAATGTTTTAAACCACTTCCTCTCTTTCTTTCTTTTTTTTTTTGGTCTTTCACTTCTCCTTACCCATAAGTACCCACCTCTGGGGGAAATGCACAAGCCATTGTTAATTATAATACAACCATGCTTGGGTTGCCTTTCAAAGAGTTTGGCCGCTGAGAAATGTAATGGAGAACCATTATATGAACTAATTACTGTTTGTTTGTTAAATGCGTGCTTACACACCACCCATGGATTTGAGATCCTCATATCTGGGAAACAAAACATGCCCACAAAAACACTTAACATCTCCTGCCTAATGAAGAACAAGTGTACAGTATGCTGTGTCATTAATTCTGCTGTAATACAGTACACCCACAGAGCAGATTTAACAATGGGCACAAATGTGACCATAGACTGATTGATTCCAAGCCTGTTGGCAGCACAAATACACATACGCATGGACACACACACACATACTGGGCAGTATGAAATAATATTTTTAGTCTTTTAAATGAAGGCTGAGCACTTACAGCCCCTCCTGTCTCACGCTGTCCTGAACTAGCTCCAATCTATCCTAAAAAAAAAAAACCCTTTGAAGATTTTAATGAACTCTGGTGTGAACATAAATCTTTTATTGCTGTCAATTAATCTTTGGCCCTAATAATCTTCCCTCCCCACCAATCTCTCTTGAGAATTTGCTGGCTCATCAGGAGATTCTTTGGCCGGGATTTTTGGTTTGTGACTGGGTTTCATGATGTGGTAATTCTAAGATTGCTTCTTACAGCAGGCTTGCAAAAAACTGACAGAGAGGGAGGGAGGGAACTAATAAACACGTATGTTGAATGATAATAAGTTTAGTCAAATTTAAAAGGTAACCGAGGACTTAAAAAAGACATGAGAAAAATCGATTTTGGCTGGCTTCTCTGATTATGGTTAGAATTATTACAGCAAGGTGAAGATACACAAAAGAAGACGATTCATGAGTTTATCTGGAGTGTTAAAGTAATTTTACTGCAACAATAACCAAATCAACTTTATTTTTAACTGCAACACAGTTTAAAGATAGAACAGTCTCACAGACATAGAAAATGCCCGTGCTTTTCTGTGACTGTTTCAACTGAAATTACCATCATCCAGACGCAGGTACAGGTGGTGGTACTCGCCGAAATTGGTGCGTCTCTGGTGGACCCAGGGGTGCTGACACCATTGTTCAGCTTTCCACATTACTTAAAGCGATCGGTAAAATCCATCTCCATAACAGAGTTGAACAGACAGGGGGGACCAGCAAGCGGATAGACGTTCCTCCTATTTAATGACGCGGTGAAGCGGGCTGGGTGAAAAATCTGCCTGGATTGTTTTTTGATGGGAACTAACCCTTTAGATAGAAAACCTTTTTACCAATCTGTTTGATTTGACATAACTGACTTTGTAAAGTGCCTTTAGATGACATGTGTTGTGAATTGATACTGTATAAAAACACTGAAATTAATTGAAATATGATTCTACCAAATATTGCCTCAACAGGGGTGAATACTACTGCATGCCATACTTGTCAAGTTAGTATTCATAAAATATTTAAAAACCTTTTTAACTTCTGTTTCACAACTAACTCCTACTTTGTGTTGGTCGGTTACATACAATTCTAATAAAATGCACCAAGGTTTGCAGTTGTAAGGTTAACAAAAGGAGGAAACTATCAAGGGGTAGGAATACTTTAGCTTGCCACTGTAAATAAACAAGAAAATAAATAAATAAATACAAATGTAACACATTTCACCCTATCAAAATCTCTGAATTTTCACCGAAACAGACCATGTTTGTTTCTAGATTTATAATGTGTGCATAGTCTTGTGGAAGTCTATGCATATAAGAATTATGTGCTTAATTGTCTTTGTTTAATGTGAATTTAATTCCTGCATGTGTGTGTGTGTGTGTGTGTGTGTGTGTGTGTGTGTGTGTGTGTGTGTGTGTGTGTGTGTGTGTGTGCATACATTAGTGTTTCTGTCATGTGTATGCTAGCTCATTTTGCAAGCAATTATATTCCCCTAAGCAGCTCAATGAGCAAGTAAATGAAGTGAACTGCCACTGAATGTATCTTATGACAAATAGTCAGTACGTGTGTGTGTGTGTGTCACTACAGAGCAAAAGAGGTGGCAAGAAAGAATAAAACTGAAGGAGAAAGGCAGGCAAATATCTCATCTGCATGTTCAGAGATTTTTAGGAAACAATCCTTGTGGAGACTGACCTTGCTACAGTAACTACAACACCAGGTGTCTGTTCTTGAGGGAAAGAAGTTGCTGGTCTCAGCATTTGTCAGGCACAGCCCAGGACATAAAGGTTAAACATCACTCAAATGAAAAAAAGATTTTACGTGAAACTTTTAGTTAACATTCAGGAAGGTTCTATTTTAACTCTAAATGTGATATACCTCAAGTCTTTTCACAGGAAATGGTACAAGAACATATCAAATAAGCTGGAACTGACAAGATCTCCCTGGCTGATGTCCAAGAAATGCCCCCTTTTGTCTCGAGGGAGAAGGCTTCCTTATAATTTTTTTTTAGGTTTGCAAAGATTACAATTCAATGGTTTAGACAGACATGTACATACATATCTAAGCATTTTGGATGAGACAGGACATCTTAAAATCTTTAAATAGTAATATATAATAGTCTTTTAAGAGGCAGTTAACACATTTTGATTATTGGACATGAGTTCCTGTTCCTTTATGGAGATGGTTGTCTTTTAGAATAAGACTTGATGTAAATTATTTCTAGTACAGGCAAAATAAAAGGAAAAGTCCAGAAAAAAAGCTTTTACATTATTTGCTACATATTCTTACTTTCATTATATTGGATATAGATTTAAACTTTTATTTATTGTACATGCTAATGTATTTATTGTTGGGTCTGTATGAAGCACTTTAGTGCACACAAAGGGTGTTTTCGAATAGTACTTTATGAATTAATTGACTTGACCATCCTAGCTAATATACGTTTTTAATAATGGTCATTTATTCCATGTGCAGTTGGTGCAATCAGTTTAATAATTCTCCATTTGCACTTTTGAACTTTGTACTTTATTTGACCTTTCCTTTTGCTGAATCTAAAAACTGACTAAATGTGATCTTATTTTAGTTTTATACTTTAAGTCAATCAAGAGTAGCTTTGTGCTGCATTGCAAAACCACGCATAGTGTAATCCCATTCAATATTTCTGTTTCCTGCCGTTCTCAAAGCTATCACCTCTTAGTTGAGTGTTCCCTTATGTGTTGCATGGTTTGACCCTCCTTCCTGCCCATGAGCTTGTGGTTGTCATCATGTTTCATGCTTTCAACCAGGCTCTATAGTTTTGCTGTGATAATTTGGAGTGTTGGACTTCATTGCCTTCATCTTACCTCCCTCCTACATTGGAGTCCTAGAAAGCTGATGACAGTATGAAGCAAATGCATCACTTTATCACTTTTTAAGCATTTTGTAGGCACTAGTTTTATAAACCACTTTAAAATGGTCAGAAAAACAACTATGTGGTCTTGAGTGAAACCTACTTTGTGAAGGAAGCAGGGCCGAGTTCCCAATTATGAATTAGTTAGTTTCCAACTTTAAGGTGCAATGAATGCACCATAATTTAAAATTAAAGATGGACTGAATGTCATTGGTGGTTTTAGTCTACTCTGAGATGGGTATGTGACATACTTCACCCTGCAAATTTAAACAGCTCCCTGAATTAAACTTTCAAAAATATGAGAGCTAAAAAAAGAGACAGGGTCATGTTTTCTTTCTTGAATTTTGAGTAGGCAGTAACATCAGCTACTCAAATACATGCCCCCCCCGAGCATAGCAAAGTGATATACAGTATAACATGTTGCCTGCACTGTGAAAGAGGAAACTGATCTTATAAAATAAAATAAAAAACTCTGGATGTCATTATTGTTAAATAAATCTGAAATATTTTGTGGGCATTTGTTTTGTAACTATTATTACAACATCAGCTCGAAAGCTGTAGATCAAAACATATCTTAAAAAGAAACCCCCTCACAATTAATCACAATCAAAACTACATAATCTGATTTTATTTAATGACTAATTTTCTTCAGTCATTACTAAGCAATATAACTGATATTCCTTGTATTTTTTATTCTCACAGCAATAATCCAATTAATTACACTTGATAGGCTCTATAAACAATCTTTAAATAATAAGGTAAAGGCTGTCATATATATGTAGAACAGTTAACTGCGATTTCAGAACAGACATTCCGAGACATCCTATCTGAGTCCTAAAAGAAACTGTCAATTCCCCCAATTTTTCTGGACCAAAAAACAAATTTCTCGCTCTGTCAGGTCATCACTACCCAAATATTTCCAGTCTCGTGTGACTTTTCTCCTATTTGTCTTCACTACATCCTTTGTTTCCCTCTCTGTCTCCAAACCATTTTCTCTTTCACCTTCATCTGTTCCTTCTTGTTCCCTTCACTTCCTCATTAAGGTGAGTGTTTGTCTCTCTTTCTTGTATTGCTCACGTGTGCCTACACTTTGCTACTCTCCTCTGCCACCTTTCACGGTTTTCCTAAAGGATTCACACTGAAATTGAGGGAAAACATCCAAGCGTGAAATAGTCCAGAGAGGGTTCTTGACGCTGACTTGTTATTTCATTTTCAGGATGAAACAAGGGCATTAATACTTAAAAAGCTTGCCTGTCTTGATGGAAGACACTAAGGAGAGCCATGTCTCCATCTTTTCCTGGATTTCTCCTCCGTTGCTTCTTGTACATTTGCGTCTTTATTCTTTTCCTGACTAACTAATTCACTTGCTTACTTTTACAAAATGTGTTTAGGTTTATTTAGCCTATGTGATGTGTTACTTAAAAGATGCCAAACACCAAAAAAAAAGGGAATGTTTGGCTTAAAGGACTGATTGTGTTTAGATGTAGAGAAACAACGCTGTTTATTCCAAACCCAAGCACAATTAACCGTGGCACTGCCGGGCATAGCGGATGCTTAGACATGCTTATTAGTCCAATGAGAAATGAACACTTCCTGGTGCCACCAGCAGAGAAACAGGAAAACTTATTATCGCAGGGATAGACAAACATAGGGCATAGACCCTCGGGAAAATAATGTGGATGTTTAAAAAAAAAAAAAAAAACAGTGAGAGAACAAAGATTTGTCAACTTCTTCGACATCTTTAAATCTGTGTCTTCACCAGTCGAAGACACAGAGAAGAGGACACTACCTCACAATGTGTAAAAGATAAGATTGAGACAAGGTTAAGAAGGTAATTGTGAATTTGTGTGAGTATTCATGCAAATGTGTGCTGCACGCCACACATTAGATCTGCCTAGTAGAATGGATTTTCACTCTGCACGACAGATACAAGGACTCTATAGTTTGTCTTTATTTGTTGGTCACGAGCACATAACTGCATAAACAGATACGGCTCATTAAGTTAGAATATCATCAAAAACTTGGTTAGTTTCAATAATTCAATTTAGAAATGGAAAAAATATTATACAGACTTGCTACACACAGCCTGATTATATTCTCAGTGTGTATTTCCATCAACATTGTGTGTTATGAGTGTGGCTTACAAAATGAAAACCCAAAGTTCACTTTCTTAGAAAGTGCATATTACATAAGACCTTTCTATTTTAAGTCAGCCAGATAATTAGTATCTAAGTCAGCCAGATAAAAAGTGTGCCAATATACGGTACAGTATGTGCACTCAATACTTGGTTGGAGCTCTTTTGGCATGAGTTACTGCATCGACGCAGCATTGCCTGAGGGTGATCAGCCCGTGGCTTTCCTGAGGTGTCAAAGTATGCCAAGGTGGGTTTAATAGCAGCTCATATGCTGTGTTAGTGCTGGTGTCCCTCATATTTCTCTTAACAATTCTTTTAAGATTATCTATGTTGTTTAGAACAGGGCATGTTGTTGGGCAATTAAGAACTGCAACAGCAGGTGCCTAGCCCTGTGATAAAATGGAATGGGCATTTCCATAAAGCTTGTCAGCATAGGGAAGCAAAAAGGACTCTAAAGTCTTCCTAGTAAACAGTTGTGCTCACTTTCGAGTTAAAAACTAAGTGGACCAACAACAAGTGACGTCATCAATGACACGAGTTTCCTCACACTTGAACTCAAGTAACATGGATTCTGTGTCTCCCCACATTTCCTCCAGACTCTGGAACCTAGATTTGCAAATGAATCGCAATATTTGCTCTCATCTGAAAAGAGGGCATTGGATCACTTAGCGACAGACTAGGCCTTCTTCCTAGAAAAAGGAAGAGGCTTCTGAGGTTGTCTCTGGCTCTGACACCAGCTGCAGTCCGGACGTTACAGATCTGCTCCTAGTTATTCACTTGGCTATACTTTAAAATCGTCTCATAGCTGAAGTTTCTCCTGTGATTTGTAGAACGTTTCCTGCAACACCTTTTCCTTCCACTGAACCTTCCATTTATATGCATGGATGCAGCATGCAACTGTTGGTGCTGCTGTGGCTCTGTGGGAATAGTAGTTGCATCAGTCGTACAGTTGGGAGTTTGATTCCAACTCTCCCTCACTCCACCAACCCCAAGTTGCCAACCAATCTCCATATGAGCGTGTGAGAGTGAATGTGACTTTCAAGTGAAAGCACTTGAGAGGGGAGCATAGGTTCAGTTCAATTGCAGCACTCTCTAAACTTCTTCAGAAATTATATGTTGTGGCTTAACCCTTGATTGGTCTTATGTAACACTCTAAGTTTTAGTCACAATCAGAACAATTATGTTAAACTTTTTGAACTGAATTACTGAAATTATAATAACGGAAGAGGCACCTGTTTGAAACACTTTAATTCACAGGATCTATTTTTCTTCCATAGATAAATATTCTGTGGTACAGTTAAAAACACAAAATCTAGTTTCAAATAATTGAAACTAGATGGTGGTAACATCAAGAAATTTGAAGACCTATTTTTATTTCTTTTTAGCAATTTATCTTACTTGCCTAGGGAGTAATTTATTGGGTACTCACTGTATGGAGTTCTCTATTCGTGAGATGGTGAGGAAAGCTGCTAGATTGGCAGTGTATGAAGAGATGACTATGAGAGCAAACATCCACCAAACGCCCATCATCATCCTGGTTGCAAGGGTGGTGTATGGAACTTCTCCACCTAGAAAAAAGAAAAACAAAAGAAAGACAACGGTTAATTATTTCTCCCAAAGTAACAAATTATCATATTAACACATATAAAAGCACATCTTTGTTGAGGAAGACAAAGTTGTTGAGATTGTGAAGTACATCCTGAAGGATTATGTCTGGATTAACAGGATATCTGATGATGTCTAAGGATTTGATGCTTTGGTTTGAAACTGATCCTCATAGCACAGAATAGATGGCAAACTGAATCAGAACATTGCAAGCCTAAAACTTTACCTGAAACTTTACATAGGAAACAAATAGATCGCCTTGTTTGATACCGGATGACAATCACATAAAAAATTTTTTATAGGCTAAAAACTTAAACAGAAGTTTTAGCTTAGAGTTGAAAATGTAGCCCCATTTAAAAGATAACCATTGATATAACTGCTCCTTGTTCCCATCTTCCCTTACCCAGACTCTAAAACATGTGACAACCACATAATTCCATGTTCCCTTTATCGTGCCGCTTTTTCCATCTCTGCTGTGTTCATGTTTTTGCCATTTTACTCTAAGGCTTTTTTGCCTGGTTTAGACTATTTTATTGAATTGAATTTTGTTATCTCTCCACGCTCTGGGATTTATACTGTACATTAGCTGTTGACATCAGGTTTTACAACCAGCCTGAAGGCACTATAATGCATGGGCACTGTACTACTGGAATTTTGCATAATCACCGTGTATGGGTTATGTAGTATTTTAAGATACGTTACTTTGATCTTAGTTTTTTTATTATTATTTGTGAAGCGTTTGTGGTCCTCTCAGTTTTTTTTCCAGTCTTAGAAACCGTGAAAGAACTCATTGTCATTCACAATTTGTATTCGGTTTAGCAGAAAATATTGCAAGTTGAAGAATTTATTGTGAAACATCTGAGTTAATTTCAATGAGAAATCCGTAGGATTTGAGTTAAACCCTTTCCTGTAAGATTGGGCACAAATATGTTTCTCTTATAAGGTTTCTGTTTAAGATACCAGGAAATGTCTACATTTATACTAAAAAATAAACTGGACTTCCCGGCAGTCATACATATGTATGTTTGTATGTGTATTTTTTACCCATCAGATGCATTTCAATTTCGAAACATTTATACAAAGAGTATTTGAGGCATTTTATCAATGTTTCAGTTGCTAGATTTTAATTTATTTTGTCTTTCCAGCTCATGCATTTTTTGGTCCTTCCTAAAGAGACCAAAAAATAACCATCTTACTTGTGTGTGGATTATCTCCTGTGCTCTGGGTTTCAATATAGTTAGTAAACATGCCTGTTAGGCTAAATGGTGATTTATCATTGATGCGCTAGGATGTGACTGGAAAGCTGTAAAAGATAGACCAGGTAAAATGCAAGTTCGATAGTGTGAATTATCATAGGATATATGATAATATGTAACGTAATGTGAGGTTGATTCATGGCACGCATGTATCTAAAACGCAGAGGTCCATAGATAAACACCCTCGTAAAAAGAGGAATTCAACATGTTTCAGCTTTTAGTTGACTTACAAGATCCCCTTTCTTAAAAAAAAGGATGGTGTGAGAAGATACCGCAGCTTCGTTTAATTATCCGTAGTGACAATCAGTAATAGCTGATATGGAAACTGGATCAGTATATGCCTCTTTTTAGGAGTTGACTGTGCTGACAGCTACACAAATGCCAAGACAGAGTTTCAGATTTTCTTTCTCACAAAAATACAAATCAGTAAAGCTTCTTTTCTCCCATACACTTAGAAGTGCAGCACTTCCATTTTTTTCAAGACACCATACAAATTTACTTTGGTTAAAGATCAGAAAAAAGTGTAAAAGAAGAGAAGCCTATGTTTGCATCTTTCTGGTTTTTAGAGCAGCCTCGTTGTGTCTTCGTGAACACTGCTTGGCAGCATCAAAGGAGCCCTGCTTAGTCTGCTCAATATAGCTTTCCATTGTTATTTATGGTTTCCCTCCTCCTCTGCTCCTTCTTCCTTGAGATGAAGAATCAAATCTGCAACCTTTGCTAATAAGGCTCACCAAGGATGTTACAGCTCTCAACTTGGCTCATTCTTGTCATTCTATGCATAGTCCATGCTATGTTTACATTTTTCCCTTTAATCTATGCCAAGACCCTTGGTCGCATTCTAATGAATTATTCCTGTCAAAAGGGGGCCACTGTCACTCTGTGTGCATATGTCTTAGCCTAGTAGCTGAGCTGAAGACAAATGACTTCTAAAATTACCACCTGTGGTACCAATTGAAGCCCTTCCTCAGATCCAACTATAGTAAGAAGTAGTAGGTTTATTTGTGAAGCACCTTTCACAGACAAAACCATCAAGAAGTGCTGCACAAAAAAACAATAAAATGACTATTAAAATTGAGTGCAACAAACAAGGACAATACAGTCAGGCCCAAAATTATTCATAAAACCTGAAAGATTTGGATTAAAATTTAGTTTCATTCAGCTAAGTCGTTTTAACAGGAAAGAAGACAGATGTCTCTCAGAGGATGAAAATAAATGTAAAAAAAAAAAAAAAGTATAAATCTTGAAATATGCTAATTTAATTTGCATTCTGTTAAAAATGCCATATCTAAGATTATTTATACCTTTCTCAAAACCAAGTGGGAAAATCCATATTTTCATTACTGCAATCAAATCGTTCTTTTATTAGCCGACCAGATTTTTTGCATGTTTCCACAGATATTTGAGAATTTATATTTGATAATGAACTCCAAGTCTATCTGGTTGGGAAGTCTCTTTGCCATAATCCTAATATTTTCTTCACTTGACCGATTATCTATAGGATTCCCCTACACAGTTTGTAAAAATAATGGCATACACAAGGAGTTTTTTTTAGAAAGGTTTTCATCCACACCACTGTGTGTTTTTATTTAAATGTCAGAGGCATTTGTGTACCACAACACTAAAGCTTATGTCAGCCAATCAGAATTCTTCAAAACAACCACAACTTCCTCTTAGGAATGAATCATGGCGGCAGGAGGTTGGATCTTGTGGACCGATAAAGAAGTTAAGTTTCTTTTAAACACTATATTAAAATATAAAGTTAATAAAACTCAAGGCAATGGCGATTTTAACTCCACCGTATAGCCAAGTGCATAAACAATGGTTGCACATGTGTTACGCAGAGCGGCAATATTCGTTGCATACTGTGATGCACCAGACATTAATATCTGTCTTTTCATGTACACACGCAGGCTCTAAACCGAAGCTTTTATAAATCTCCACTTTGGCCGGAGTCTTTAGGATCATTCGTTTTAAGGGATGTATAACGCCGCTTATGTGCCTGAAAGGCATAACTGCATAAAGATGTCTAATGTTTTACTTAGATATCTTGCTACGTCAAGCCAGAAAAACAAACAAAAAACATGTTTCAAAAATTAAGAGACTCTTTAAACCTAAATCTGTCAGGGGTATGAATAATTGTGTGCTTAAGTATACATCTGTCAAATGCTAAGGTATTTTCAGGGCCCCATTTGGACAATCCTAATTGGTGGCTAACTTTCAGTCCCATTTGATTGAAACAAACTGATCTGTCAGTCACCTATGTAATGTAATTGGTAGGTTGACCTGACTGCTTTTTTCATTCACAGACAGTGATTGACATTGCAGGCCAATAAAGCCTGTTCTCCCTGGCTTGTGACAGTGCCATTTCTGTTGCCGCATCTCTCATTCACTCACAATGAATTATTTTTAATCTGATTCCTAGACTTTTAGACTGATAAATAATCGCTTTTTTCTCAGGTATCTCTTCTTATTCTGATGACCCCTTTACTCTTTTCTGTTCCCAAAGTGTGTTACTATAGTAGTTTGTCCTCTCCTTTATACCGATTTAAGATTAAGTTAAATAAAGTTATACGAAACCTGAAAGGTGTTCTAATCATACTGAAACACTGTATTCCTGTGGCTATTAAGGGGTTTGCAATAATGACCTAACTCTCAGTCAATTTGATCTTTTAATTAAAGATAAGTCCTCAAAGACCATTTTAAGTTACAGGTTTGTATTTTTCTGCACTTGTTTCTGTCAAATGAGGGTGATTTAAAATTGGTCTTTGGAGTGTATGCATGGTTACTTGTCTTGTGTATCTTGGTGTTTGCCCTATGACTGCTGACCATTCTGGAAAGTACCTTTGTGTAGGTGGTTGTAGCCACAGCTTTGGCCGACAGCAGCCAAAGCGGGTGAAGTGTGCCACCATCGTCCCTAGTTCAGTATATCATCTATCAGTGAAAAGTTGGGTCTTCTTGTCTGAATGGTGATAAATTGAAATATTGCATGCTCTTGCCAGTTACTATAACCTTAATAGGTTTGTATTTTGAATGCCCAATCCTGACAGATGTAATAACGCTATGGTCCTACCTATCAAAGGTTACACTGCACCTATATAAATATGCAAAAAAAAAAAAAACAACATTTGCTTATTAAGGATCTGGTGCACAGATGATCAAGATCAAAAACTGCTCAGAAGGAGTACCAAGAAGTCTTGCGTGAGTATGACAGTGAATAAGGACGTAATTCACTCCAGTTAAGAACTGTTAAAGAATTTTACATCAGCTAAAGAAGAAGCTGCCGTTGTCTTTTATCAGAGTCTCTGGTTGCAAAACAGCACCACAGGTTCATTATAAATGTTTAAGGAAGTAAAGCAAAATCTGGAAAATTCTGTGCTAGTGTCAGCTCAGAGTAAGAATCCCTGCACCTTCACACCATTGTGATGTAAGACTTTTTAACAACAACTTGGCAATTTCTCTTCAGAACTCTGAAAAATGTCCATTCGGATGACTTTTTGATTGGATGGTACCACAGGAGGTTCACATTTACAAAGACTACAATGAAAAGCTGCAAGGTTGGAGTCTTGGAAAATTTTAACAGTATTCATTCTTTACTTTTTTGCTCCATTGTCCTGTCAGACCTTTTAACCTTTCTCTTTCATTCAGTGAGCAGGATGTGCATCTTAGGAGGAGACACAAACAGTACTTGGATGTCAGAAAACTGCTTGCTCACATAACTTTATTTTAACTTTCTTTTATTTTAACCTTTGAAAGGTTAGGAGACACAGAGACACAAACAAAGTTATGTGAGTCTGCAATTAGAAATCCGAAGCACTGACTCATTGTATTTGTAGTCTGACGTGTTTCAAGCCTTTTAGCATTGTAAACACTTTCACATAATAAAGTTTGCTAATCATCCAGCTTGCAGACAATGAAGGCAGCTTTTCATGCCTCAGGAGTCTGTGCAGATGTCTTCTCAAAGCTTTGGGCCTTATAGGAAAAATAATTGTGTTTAAAGTCTATCAAACTCTGAATCAAAGAGAGGAGGCTGTTCAAAGCAACATCTGATTAAAGAGGGTTATTTTCCCATATCAAGGCAGGGCTATGATTCATCGAGAATCAAACTGCAGTATTCAATATTTTGCTTTGTTTATCTAGATTAAAAGATGAGGGAAAAAAACAAAGAGGAAAAAAAATCACTTGGAACAGATGAGAACCACATAAGGTATTGTAAATATGCTGTGCATACTGGTTAAATGTCAATCAGCACAATCAAATTAGCAGTATTTGCAATAACAGGTATGCCTATATTGTTCAGTCTTATACACACTTAACAAATAAGCCAAGATGCAGGGCCTTGCAAAAGTCTACATATCCTTCTAATTCTATCACTTCACAACCACAAAACTTATTAGAATTAGCATATTTTATTGGAATTTTATGTGACAGACCACCAGATGCACTGAATTTTATCTTGGGTAAAGAGAGTAAAGAGAGTTTACTCTCCATACACACAACACTTTTCAAAATCATATTTGAAAGCCATGCGTGATTTTCCACATACTTGGGCACTACTTGGTTCATCACATAAAAACGCCAAAAATATATTGAAGTTTGACCCTGTGCTGCTACAAAGCTTGAAAACTGATATTCACTGATGCTCTTCAAGCCAACTGAGTTTATCTATTTTCCAAAAAAGACTGGGGAAAAAATACTGGTCAGTCACACAGCTGCAGGAAATGCCTTAGAAAAAGAACACACAGACATTTGGAAACTGTGCCTCCTGTTCTTTTAACTCATCAACTGTGCACTAATTTGTGTCAGCCCGTCACGTAAAATCCTCATTAAGTACGGTGCCACTAGCTTTGATAACATGACTAAATGAAAATGTAGCAAAGCATTGTTACCACATATTGCTGTCTAGAATATCCAGACTTAGGCTACTTTCACACTCCAGGTCTAATGCTCAATTCCAAATTTTCGTCTGAATGGTTCAAGACCACAAAGTGACCCACATGCACATAACATTAGGAGACGTCACACAGCAGTGCACTGTTTACAGAAGTAATGGTGAATGTAATTGTTTCTGGAAATGTTCAATAAAGTTTTGTTACCTGCTGGCGTTTTTCACTTATTAGAAAGCTGCAAAGGGTACCGAACATATTAAGACACCATCATAGCAAGACGAAGTATGGTAAGAAAAAGCAGCACAGCTCTTAAAAATAGGTCCTTTATTGGAGCGTAAACTGCTACTACCGAGTGTGGATGTGTAGTAAGCGCCAGGAGAGTGATGTGAAAGACGGACAAATGGCCGCTCAGACTGCAAACACTTCCGATACATATCTGAATTAGTATCACATATGGAAATGCCACAAATTGCATTTTCTTGGGGGGGGGGGGGTGAAAGGATCACAATTGGGCTGTTCACACTGCCATGAAAAAGATGGATATAGGTCGCATATGGAAAAAAGATCGGATTTGGGTCGTATTTCCCTGCAGTGTGAAAGTAGCCTTAGATGCAAGGATGGTATTTATCAATATGTCACTACATAAAAACAGTCAACTTCCTTCATAACTAAAACATCTGAGCTTTCCAATAATTTTCCAAACCTTAAATTTAGGTCATTGTTCCGATATTTCCCCATCTTAACTCTGTGTACGGATCAGAAAACTAAAATAGTACTTTGGCAAGTCTACATCTTACTTGAAACTATTTTACAATATTTACAGGCAGCTTTCTGTTAACAATGATGTATTCGGCATGGCCCGGAATTTTCATTCGTTTTTATATGTAAAGTACTGTATTACTGCATAATGGGAAAAGATCTCTTGTATATCTGAATGTAGACCGTATCTTCACTTCTAGTATTTCTTTTTATGGATAAACAGAACAAAAGGAAATTACACACACATCTAATTAATACATATTACCAGAGTGTCTTCCCCAAGGGTGAATGAAACAGCAAGAAACAGAGATAAAAAGAGTTGTGGACGTATGCATGTTTGGTGAGCTAAAATATTCCATAAACCAACTTGTCAGCATCAAAAACAGTCACTCGATTGCTGCCTGCCTCCCCTTTTCACATCATCTTGCTCCATATCTTACAACCTTCTCCCCCTGCCTCTTCCCTTTTTTTCCACACCCTTGTTGACATTCAGCAGTGAAGGTACCTGCAGATGAGTGCAGCTTTGAAGCCAGTCGAGCGGCGGGCACATCCAGGAGAGTTTTATATATGTGTGACTTTCTTGTAAAGCTTCAAATCTCACCACTGAGCAGGAACCGCCACTGCCACAGATTATACCCTCTACCGTCTGATGACTTGCAGGAATCATTATTTATTTTTTTTTTACCATCAATTTCTCCTCTAGCACCTCAATCACGCTCGACCGCCGGTGTCCCGGTGATTATAAACAACTTGGGAGAGACATATTACAGAGCCAGAGCCGGGGTGAAGAGGGAAAAAGTACGAGAATAGAAAAGAGGAGGAGTGGGACGAAAGGGGGCACGCATCCCTCCTCCAGTGGCTCTCCTGCTTTCTGCTTTTCAATCTCGCCATTGTATGTGTGCCACCTCTAATACCGTTGGCTATCAGCCAGAGCTGAGGGGGATTTTCCATGTGGTTAGCAATTTTTTCAAGCCATCAAGTGCCGCCATTAAAAGGATCCGGCAGGCCAGTAAAGATGAGGATTTGAGCTGAGAGGCATACAGTTTCCAATTCAGAGATTTGCAAAATGGTATCTCCTCTTGCAGCATGCTTTCTAATTTTCTATAAGAACTTTGGAGCAGGCATATGTTCACATTTACGGATCAACCAACTAGATGTGACTGAGTTGGATTACATAAAAAGATTGTGAAGACAAGAAAGGAAGTGTTCGTTTCATAAAACTTCTAAAACTTCTGTTGTTTTTAATAGCTTTTTTTATTAAAAAATCTATTCATGGTATCTAAATGATTATTAAAGGACATGGGCAAACATTGCAATACATATTTTTAAATATGTTTAAATGCGGATGAGTAGTTTTAAAACACTTTATGCAAAACAACAGCCTTTTGATCTACACTGTTAAAACTGGATAAGGATTATAATACACAGTTAAGACCACATTTGCTCATAAATGTGGAAATTTCAAACTTTTGTTCTAATAGAAAATGTGACAGTTCTTAAAATATCACAAAACAATGTAAATATGTAAAAGTCAATGTCAATTTAGAAAACAAAATGCTGTTTTGTGCTGACCAGCACAAAACAGCATTTCCACAGTGTATCGGAGGATTTATCTTTTGTGATGAGCTCCAAGTCTTTGACACCAGACGGCCTCTTTGCCATTACCTTAATCTTTAGCTCCTTCTGCAAAAATCTGATTCAAGCCGAAACTCTGGCTGAGCCACTCCAAAACCATAACTTCAAGTCAACAATAATTATGTTAATAAAATTAAAATATGACCTTAAACCTTAACCCTCTGGGGGTACGAATAATTTCAGTCTTAACTTCATGGATTATGACGTTGCAACTTGAAGCCTTAACCACATTAGACCCCTTTCAACCAATCAGGGCAAAAAAACAAAACCATGTGAAATAAACATATTGGCACCACAGAAAAAGTATATAGTGACAACTTTAAGTACAAAGATCATCTATTCAGTAAACATGGGTCAGCTCCATGATGGCAAACAGGTGTAAAGGCCATATTTCTTTTAAACCACTAAGGCCTGGGTCACCGACAAGATTTTAAAAGACTGGGAGACACCACACATAAACATAAAAAAATCATAGCTATAACAGGTTTGCTTGTACAATGTGTGGTGTCTGGTCTAACGGCAAACACAACATGCCACGCAGAAACATATTTAATTTGGGAATATTCAAGTGTCAGATGGGAAATCTCACAAAATGTCTCTTAATTAAACGTAAGTTCAAGGTCAATAAACATGGCCTACGCCATCCTCCACAACAGTAGGTAGTGGTAATGCTCCATTAAGATGGTTTCCAGTTGGTTAAAGGAGTGGAGACCTAAATGTATTTCTCAGAGATGCTCTGTTGGATTTAGGTCAGGGAGCAAGGAAGCGAGTCAATGACATCAATTCCTTTATCCTCCTGGAACTGTCTGCATACTCTGGCCACATAGGTCAGGCACCAGAAGGAACCCAGGATCCACTGCACTAGCGAAGGGTCTAACAATGCATATAAGGATTTCATCCCAATACCTACTGGCAGCCTGGGTACCATCGTTTCTGCTGTTTCTGCTGTCTGTGCGTCCCTCTGTGGATATGCCTCCCCAGACCAACACTCACCCATCACCAAGCTGATCATGCTGAACAATTTTGCAGGCAGTATATTGTTCACAGCAGCTTCTCCAGACCGTTTCATGTCTATCCTGTGAGCTCAAAGAAAACTGCTTTGCTGTTAAATTTAGAATTAAAGAATAGCATACTAATTTCTAAAAAAACAACCGCAGTAAGACAAACAGTGAATGCAAAAAGGAGCTAACACTAAATTCATGTCAGTAATTACTGCATGTACAAAAGACAACTTGATAAAATTAAATTTCTGTGGGGATATTAATAGATCCATCAAAAACAAAATTTGCCCACTGATGAAGGGTTCCAATCAATCAGTACAGTATTTTTTTTATTATTTAAAGGTTTCTTTTAATCTTAAGTATGTTGCTAATTAAAATCAAGCGTAACAAAAAGCCAGAGTTCACATAGAGACTGAGAATGAAAAGGGCCAAAGGGAGAGCACAAGTGATCATAAGATAAAACCATAGGTCAAAGGCTGCAGGTCTTGATGTTCAATTACAATTTTATGCTGAAAATGTATTTTTTTTTAGGTGGCGTTCATACTACTATTAAATGCAGCTGTCGGGACACTGCTGTCTGAATGGTTCAGGACCCGCAAAGCGACCCGCATGCGCACTTAAAATTAGGAGAAGTTACAGAGCAGCGCACTAATAGAAGTACTGGTGAATGCAATTGTTTCTAGACGTGTTCAAAAAAATTTTGTTTAAAAAACTCTTGAAACGAGAAGAAAAAAATGCAAACACCAGCAGTTATCTCTCCTTGTTATTAAAAAGCTGTTGAGCAATGGGAGCTGATAAGACTAAGACCACATCATAGCGAGACGAAGTAAGGTAAGAAAAAAGGCAGGACAACTTTTATGAAGCGCTAACTGCTGCTATTGTGTGTGGATGTGTAGGGAGAGCCAGGACAGTGACGTGGAAGACAGATAAAATGCAACATGACCTTTCAGACAGCGGATGCTTTGAAAAAAATCTGATTCGTATCCAAATTAGTACCACATATGGAAGTGGCACAGATCAAATTTTTTGGAGGTGAAATGATCGGAATTGGGACATTCACACTGCTGTGAAAAAGACAGATATGGCCCACATATGGGCAAAAGGATTGGATTCGGGTCGCATTTCCCTGCAGTGTGAACATAGCCAAAGACATAAAGTTATATAGCAGTTAAGTGTGGTAATATGGGCTGTTTTTAAACCAGAAAGCCATTACAGTAGTCTTTTATGGTACAATTTAGATAACAAAGCAAGGGTAATATATCTTTAACTTGAAATTTCTAGGCCCAACTTGTTCAAAATATACATAATTTTAAACCCATGAGAGTGCAGTGTTTGTAATAAAAGGAGGTCCACTGGGGGAAAAAAACTGATTTTTAAAATGCACAGAATCATTCTTGGGAGAAGCTGAAAAGGCGTTTTGTACTTACCACAGTCAACTTGTGGACATCATCTCAATTTCATTACACAAGAGGCAAATCAAAGACTGAAATGCAAATCATTCCTTGACTTAGTTCAGCTTTAAAGAATGCTAATATCAGCTGTGTCTGCAGACAGAGAAATGGTGTAAGCATAAAATCAGAGCAGGTGGCTTTGAGTGTGTGTATTTGTTGTCTTACAGAAGCTCCCGCACTTTAAATCAAGGCGAAAAATGAGATAAATATGTGTGGCACGGTTTTTACTAAGCCTCTAATGTAACAGGAAATAGATATATATGAACTGATTTATCCAGCAGTCTACTTTGGGTTTCCCCTGACTCTGAACTAAAATTGTGCTTGTAAAATGTATTTTTGAGTTCAAACCCCTTCGGAAAGCCGATGCTTGAACACACACATTTATTTCTTTTTTCATAACCACCCAAATACTTGAAGGAATAACATAGGTGGTTGGTTTTATTTATAAATAGAGACATCAGATTTCAGTAATTCCTTTTGAGAAGGTCAAGGAAAGAAAAACATGTTATCTTATTCAATCAGGTGAACATTTTTCTTAATATATTATATGTAACGGCCCGGATTTATTCATGGATTTTTCAAAGTGTAATACTATTTCCTTAAGCATTCTGAAAGCTTTTCACACTTTTTTGTTGGACATTGTATATTGTTCGGCCCAGGAGAGAATTTATTTAACAAATCCTTGTTCAGGAACAGATAATTCATATCTTCACACACTTGATTTCCCTGCTCCAACCATGGCACAAGAACTTACAGCCATAGTAGTCAATGTCACTTTTGGTAACTTAATTCTCAGAGGCATGGCTGCTTGACAAAATACAGAAATACAATAACCAAGTTATTTTAATCATAGGTACATAAGAATGTTTTTTGTCCCTGTATGTTTAACCAGAGTTTGGTTTAAAGATAATCAGTATTTTAATAAAAGGAAAAACTTGCTTTTCCCAAATAAACTGGAAGACATAAAAAACAATATTCTTTTAGATTAAGCATTTCAACATCCACAGAATACATTGTTAATATAACTAACACATCATACCTAACATGTTCAAAGTAATGCTACCAAATGGTTAACATCTATAAAATATGCCATTCATCGCTAGAGATATACCTTCTGTGTTTATGAGAGGCGATCACTGCCTTTCACCCAAACCGCTGCTTTGTACCTTCAACACAAAAACTCAGCTTCTATACTAATACCGACCGATCCAGATAGTTTCACAGCAGTGTGGAGTGTAAGCTGTAGTTTGAACTCTGTGAAGTGTTATGGCTGAGATGTTCTATGATGGAAAGTACCACTACATCATGTTCAGACTTTGCGTATTTGATGAGCACATGTTTGGGAGGTCTCTGTTTAGCCTACCTTTAATACAAGACCAGAAAAGCTATTATTTTTATTTTTTACTTATTTTATTATTCACTCGTCCAATAAGATGTTGAAATAGTGAGTGCAGATTTTTTGGCCAGTAAAAAACAGAGAAAAATAATAGACTGAACACTTGGGAAAACTCATTTGAATAAATGTTGCAGAATGTGGCTGTGTTTGTGCTTGTTGTAGCTTTCTGTTTGGTCTGGTTTAGTGGCTGAGAAGTTTCCTGCAATTTTTGTTTTTGTTCAGAGTCAAATACTAGTGCATCAACAAGTTAAATGTAATTAGTCATGGGAAAAAAATTTAAATATTATCTGCACCAAATTCCAGACTCTCACAAAAACTCCTTATAGACATGCATAAAGGTCAAGTGAAAATAAAATGCTGCATGCATGCTTAAGGGTCTTAATTAGGATTAGCTAAAAATTATTCCAAAACCTGCAGGTACAAACAGACAGTCAATCTAAAGTTGTTTTCCATGAATAAAAAACTGTTATACTAGAGCACCAGACACTAAACACAGAAAAATTTCACCCTTTTAAATATTATTGGAAGCTATATTCTACAGTTCATTTTAAGTTAAGGCAGATAGACCTTTTCTGAGTTCCTGAACTTCCGCTGCAGTGATCTTTCATGCTGGAGCTCTGGCACAGTGAGAGTTCTCTTCGACCTATTAAGACATCCAGCTGAGATCTCACCTAAAGTACTGCTGCAGAACTTTGCGACAGTACATAACAGGGAGAACAAGTTGCTAAGCAAATGTGCTTTTCTTACCATAGTAGCACAATATACTGTTAAAGCACAGCTTAGTTTTAAGTCTAGGCTTCATACTGAATTTTAAGCATTATCTAGATATATATTTCAAAAATATGACAACATTATACTATAATAAACAGCATTTTATTAAAGATTCCTGCTTACATAAAAAATCTGTATAATATAGTAAAAAAAAGTTGTGCATTCATGTGTTTATGAATGTAATATTGACTTCTTCATACATCTTCATTGAGTTTTGTGTTTCTAAATACAATGGCATAGTCTCAATTTAGGAGCAGCTTTTAAATTACTTGTTTTGATAGTAATCATTACATTTTGCCCAAACTGACAAAATTCAGAGTAGAAGCCATGTACACTGCCCTACTCTTTTCCCACCCCAGAGTAACCAACTTGCTACATCATCACTTGTAAACCTTTATTCATTTGGTTGGTTTTTGGGGTTGTTACTCCCTGAAATGAATCAAAAAGAAGCAGCCATTAAAGTTTGAAGCGACAGCAGGTGATGAGTGGAATCTGGTGATAAACCCAACTCTATTCGCAATGTATGGATGCTTTTGCATTTGTATGTGGATGTACATTATGTGCTTCAGTGTAGTAAGTTCCCACTGTCCTTGCAGAATAGCTAAAGGTTCAAACCCCTTCACTGAATGTGTGAAGGGGTTTTAACTATAAGAGTCTTTTTGTGTGTGCTGATTTATGTAAGCATTATAAGCAAAAAGTGCCTGACTTTGGATTTGTTAAAGAAAGTCGGATTTTTGTCTTTTCTCCCCCTTTTCCCTTAAGCCTGATCAGCACTTTTGCTGCCTTTTCATGGTTGTTAGGAACATGAAAATGATGAAGTCAGCAGAAATTTCTTTGCGCTTATTTACAGACCATGTTCTCCTGCTCACCTTCCATAAATGGATCAATACAAACTATGTAGAACGTAAGGGTTACACGAGCCAAGAGGAAGCCAAGGCCGCTTGTGTATGTTGGTTTCAATCTGCATGTGGCATTTTACTACGTTCTTTTTCTTTGAGGGTAAAAAATCTAAAGCACAATGAAGCAAATTATTGGAATTCCCACATAAATATAGGACTGATCAATAATGTTGTAGGTTATTACATACTGAAAATGAACCTGTATTCCATTACAGATGAACCTTAATTGGAAACACTGCAATGCATTACTTGTCTACCCCAGCACTATTCTGTTAGCAAGACGAACTACATGTGTAGCTGAGTCAATTTTGTTTTTATCAATAATTTGTTTGAGTTAACATTCTCAAAAGATTTTTCTGGTATTTGCAAATACTTGATATTAATTGTGTGTTCCGACAGGGTTGTGTTCATTATAAACAGTTTTTGTCTTTGGTTCTGAAGTGTTGTAGCCGGAGGGACCTTAATTAGTGTGACACAAAGAGCATTCGTGTGACGTGGCGTGGCTGCGGCAGCCCGCTAAAAGCTGCCTGACCATTATGCTGGTAAGACATATGCTAGTGCTATCTCCCTCTGGTTATGCTAATAATTCCAAAAGTTTTTCTGTCATTTTAAATTAATAGAAAATGTAATGTTAAACCAGTAATAAGTAGTTTAAGCCTTACTGTGGAAACCTAATTTTTCATGAAGTTTGTCTGAGATTTTCCCCTTTAAGTGCTTTAATCTGCTACGGGGTGGAGCTGTAAGAGAGCAGGCCACTGGCTGCTGATTAAGTGTACCATGCTACTGTGTTCTACGGATAAAACTCTGCAAATCCTGATCCTGGGTGTGATGATCATTACTTATCCTGTACTCAACCATTAAGCAACTGTGACACATGCAGATGCTTTTTTTCCAAAAGAAATGTCACAAAATCTCAATGCAAGGCAAATAACTAAGTAAATAGTTTAATAGAAAACCATTCCATATGTGACACACACAGTTTCAACTCTGCAGTCCAGTGATAATTTTGTGGACCAAAAAAAGAAAAAAGGAAAGAAGATCCTTGTACATTCAAGAAAAAAACTAGATGGGGAATAAAACTCATTGAGAATCGTCATAATAGCCTGAATATAACTGGAAAAAGAGGAGATCGGAAATTGAATTAATGCACCTCGGCTGATAGGAGAATTGTAGGTAGCAACTAATTTTATGTAGTCTATTAGTAACTTCACTGCTGTGAATTGCCACAACCGTGATTCACTAATAACCTGATGTAAATGTTTAAAAACTAATTAAAGTATGTAGTCACTTACAGAAAACTTTGAATAACAGCAGAAAATGTTGGAGGAGGACAATGACTGCATCTCAGAATATTACAGTCTCTCTTCTAATGCAGCAAAGTGCTAAAGAGATTCTAAAGAACATCAAAACAAGAGGCCACTGCAAAATTGGACTGAGTGCAGAGGGTTACCTTTCAGTATTGTTTAGACATTACTATTTTGTTTTATGATAGAGTCAAGATATACTAAAACAAAACAACATAAAA
The DNA here is from genome assembly GCF_011125445.2 of Fundulus heteroclitus. Taxonomy (NCBI): domain Eukaryota; kingdom Metazoa; phylum Chordata; class Actinopteri; order Cyprinodontiformes; family Fundulidae; genus Fundulus; species Fundulus heteroclitus. The sequence goes on along the minus strand of NW_023396556.1, from coordinate 183,481 downwards.
CAAAACAACTTAAAATTGGCAACATGATTGATGAACATATCTAGACATTCATAGGGGTTGCTGATGGTTTCAAAATATCCATTAGCCTTGTTATGTGGACAAATTAGAATGTTTGCTTTTTCCTTGGCAGCCTCTTTATTCATGTTATTTTTAGTTCATTTGTGTATTTTTAACTAGATTGTTCACACTTTCTTCTGCTGCCCCATTGAGAAATGTGATTTACAGAATTCCTTTTTTACTTCTTTAGATTGAAACCATGATCTTTTTTTTTCAGCTGAATTTTTGGCAGCAGGTATGCACTAATATATATATATATATATATATATATATATATATGTTCAGGTTTACCGTTTCTTAAGTTTTACGTTGTTACATTGCTTTTGCTAATATTAATATTTTAAGATTAAGGAGTGCATTTGGTTGGGGGGAAAAATCAATCAAGACATAAATTTACCATAATTTAGTTGGGTGAAATTATTTAAACCAATATTCTTAGATTAAAATCACTCTATATGAACTAACTGTAAATAAAAGTAAATTAATCAACTGAACTAAAAATGGGATTTTAAGATCAACACCTCTGCTTTAACTATCATACTAAATATGAAATCACTGTAAATTAACAGTAGTTGTAGCTGCATTACTTGCATACCTACTGTATAAAATGAGTGAAACCAAACTGACCTTGGGAAGTTCACAGTTCCATTTCTCACATCACATCAAACTTGGACAATTACACCGGCATGCTCATCCACAAACAGACATGCAAATTACACTGTGGTCTCATTACAGGTGACTGTATTCAAAGTGCGTGTCAGTCTATCACATAAATAAGACCAGGGCTGCCTCCCTGAGTGCAACTTCTGACAGATGTCTCTCTCAGCAATTTCCCTTGACTGGTACAAAGTGTGCATGTGTGTTTTTCCATGTGCATACACAGGTCTGTGGATATGTGTGCACCTTCTAAGACCTCTCACTTGA